>NW_027437179.1:2676299-2748799 GCF_033239565.1 Halichoeres trimaculatus | reverse complement strand
GCATTTATCAATCTGAATGTGGGCTTTGTGTACGCTCAAATCCCACGCCAGGTCTGAGTATGTGTACGCAAGTTTCAAGTCAGTGGAGAGCGGGGTGCGGCGAGGGAAATTTGTTTGTGGAGGAGGAGAATTAGATCATATGAATGCACAACATTTTCAGAATTAAAAACTGATGTTCTTAGGTTCTAATGTTAGATCTAATATTTAGATCCTTGAATTAGATATGACACCAAGAATGCTTTTAACTGTTCACTGTTATTCAGCCATTCTATAAATGCTCTATGAAAGAGCAGCAGGAGCTGTCAGCTGATTTCTACGTTTAAAATTTTCTCCTCGATTGGTTTACCTAAAAAATGTGTAAATAGAGAGGCTGTTACAAGTTTTCAATGCACTCCCATGTTCATGATAAAGTCTCCGCAGAGAACATTCAGACAACGCTGGATCAAACTTTTAGAACGGATTCTTATTTTAAGGAAGCGGTATTAATTACAGGACTTACCGTGAAGATGATTTTTATGATAATATTGTGAGGATCAATATATTGATCCTTACAATATTATCATAAAAACTTGAACTGTGTGCGTAAAAGTTCAATTTCAATTTCATAACAAAGGACGTTCATTTACACAAGATCACAACGTATGTGTTCGTCTTTTGGTATGAATAATCATAAAACTCCGGTCTACCCGTGCGTAATTGCGATCGACACACTTCAGCTCCACTCCCTCCTCAGTCTGTGACAGGTTCAGGCTGGAGTCTGCAGCTTCTTTCAGAGCTCAAACACATTTTTAAAAGCCAACTTTCCACGTTTCTGGTCCTGAACGGAAACAATTAATGATATTGTGGCTTCTAACAGTCAGACAACACAGATGGCCTCCAGGAGAAAAACGCCACTGCTTTGCAGGTGTTTTTTTTTCTGATTCGCTCTATTTTCCGACTGCCGAACAACGCGGTGTCATTTCCTCTCTACCTGTTGCTATGGCGTTGTCGATTACCAGCATGGGGAAGTTCCTTTTTCCCCTTACTGCGTCCCTCCATATCGTAAAGTTCGTGGGTTCGGCCAGCTGAACCTTGAATATTTAGGGGCGTGTTATGTAAATTATGATTATTTTCAGCCGCCGCATTTATCAACAGCTGATCAGGCCTAAGCCGTGATTGGCCCTGGTACGCATGTTTCATAAATCACACTTGTACGTTGCCTAAACTGATTTTTACACCCAGATCTGCGCATTCCCACAAGATTGATAAATGAGGGCCAATATGATTGTCTTACGTCAGAGGGGGAGGAGCTGAAGGTGGAATAGCCAATCAAACGTGTAATACTGAAAAAAGGGAACCATTTTATGTCACATCCCTCTTACATTGGAGCTGGCTTCCGATTCACGTTGGAGCAGCCGTTAGCCGGCTGAGAGTGGAGGTCTGCAGCTGGACCCCTCTCAGTTAAGTATCACAGCTGTTGATTATGTTCCTGTAGTTGTTCATCTATTGTTTCTCAGCAGCGGCGAATATAAGCTGCATCATACCGTGGCTTGATGTGGATTGGTCTGTGGTCAGTGTGTCAATCAGAACGGTCATCCAATCACCAGCTGCTGATTTTTTTTAAGGTCCCGCCTCTGAAAACAAATCTGAAAAGCTGCTACCCAGATGGACTAATGAAATATTTCCATGGCGGATATATGAAACTGTTCGTCTGGCATGTCAGGTCATCCGTGATATGGAGAGCAAAACAGGAGGAACTCTATCCAGTTTTGCGTCATCCTGATTGCTTGTTGATGTGCTCCATGTGCTGGTATGATGATGATGATGATGATGATGATGATGATTTTATTTATTTCGGTCATGTCAGCACACTTATACAATGTCACACATTTTCAATAGATCACATTGTACATGTCTGAAAGGGAAGACGGGAGAAGCCGAGCTTATCTAGTCCCATCCCCATTCCCTCAATATTTAGTCTCCTCTTTTTCACATATCATCAGATTATTATGAATTTTGATTCCATTTACAGATTTATTACATAATTATTGATTGTCTTTTAGTGTCCATATTTGATCGTTGATGTCCATCACTTTTCTTACAACATCACTTCATTCACAGTCATTGTTTTGGAACATTTTGACCTTCCTGCTGTCTTACAGACCGAACAAACCCACATATTTACGTTTCAGCATTCTTCGGTCTTTACAATTTTGGATGATACACACTTAGCTCAGTGTTTCCCATTAATTAATGAGACTGTGGCGGCCCGCCACAGTCTCATTTGGCCCCGCCACAGTCTCATATGGAGACAAAAATACGATCCGTCACTCTGTCAGACCATTACACAGCTGTACTTTCCTACCGCACGTAAACAAGAGAACAAGAGTGCGCGTGCACTGGTCACACTCGTAGACGTCGCTCTTTACCTGTTACGTTTGGCGCGAACCAGATTCCAGCGAAGTTAGAGCGGGGCGTCTGACTCTGAGGTACGTGTAACTTCTTTTTTGGGCATTAGCGGCCATGCTAACTGCGGCCGTGGACACAGTATCTCACTGCGCTGTCTGCCTCCCTTCTTGGGAAGAGGAATGGCTGCACCGCGCACGTCTCGGTTCCAGAGTTTCATTATCACAGCGCATTCAGAGTCAGTGTCAGGCACACAGTACAATTACCTGTACGATACCAACGAGCTGACGCGGGTAATTATTTCATAGTCTCCTCTCCTGGGGCCTACATTTATTACAGCGAAGTCCTCTTAAGTTTCACTTACGACGAAAAGGCAAAACGTGGATACGACCAACATTCTTTTCAGATCTGACACACTCTGCATACACACGGCTGCACGCTATTCCCCGTGATAAATCACACCGCGACGAGAAAAGCTTGAATGTGGTGAGCACGCCTCCTTTCCCTCCTTCAGCGTGCCCGAACGTAACCATATATGGTCAATGCAAATCAGTACATGCATATTAAGTAGCCATGTGCTTCTGCGATTTTTGTACTGACGTCAGCGTAAGACGGTGAACACCACAGATGGAGAGAGCATGGAGGAAGATGAATTTCTCTCGAAGTCAGATACACAGCAATATCAGGAAATATCAGTCAGAAAATCTTGCATTGATTTAGGCTACATTTTGTGATGAAGTGGGCCTCAGCAAATTTAGGCATCTTTATTTATTTAGACTATTTTCTGCAGTTACTATAGAAAAAAAACAGAATGAAAACACTACACTCCCAAATCCAGATAAGGGAGCAGAGAGAAGAAGAATCGTAATCAGACCCTTTATCCCAAAAAATATTTTTTTAAGATGTTAAAACAATATAAAGGGTTTCCACTTTGCTTCCCTTTCACCTACTCACATCCTGGTGCTCTCTTTTCTTCATCAGCTTCAAACACACACCTCGTTAACTCAGGTGAGAGAATAAGGGTAGGCTACAGTCTCAGTAGCCTGATGACAGATCACAGATCACGGGAAATAGTGTAAATAACCTGTTGTTGAAATGTTGTTCAGTAAATTGTTCAAAATATTGTGAGAGAGTGAGTTTTTGGTTTTGTTTCTGAATCATATTGAAAATATTTCTGATATGCCTTTGTAAGTTCTTATTTATCAGCGTATATTCATGTCCATGGTCCCAAACTGCGCTTACTGTAAGGGCGATACATCGCGCTTAAAAACGTACACACACATTAAAACCGCCGAGGGTCAGAGACTCCCCCACCACAGTCTCCTAAAATCCTGTGGGAAACACTGTAGCTGTTATCATTTTCATATCCGTTAAAGGTCATTTTGACAATTTTTTTTTTCTTCTCTTTCTTAAATATGTTCATGGAACCGCTGCACCTGGTTTCTCCTTGTAGCTCGTGTTTATTTGGGTTTAGTAAGTCAATGTTAATAATACCACAGATTAAACCTTTTTTCTGCCCAATTTCTGAGAAAAGATCTCCAGCATATGTGATGAAGCTGTTCAGATTTGAACTTGGTGCTCTGTAAATACAACAAATAATAATATTACAATTTTTCTTTGTATGGATTTCAACCGTAATGCATTCTAATATGTATCATTTGGGAGCTGTTCAAACTGCTCAGTGTCTCTAAGTTTTGCCTCATACCATCTTCCCAAGCTCTTTACAGGCATTTTGGAAACAGTTGGGACAGCTCTTCATCCAACCTGTAATCTTTGTTTTGTGACTCGACCTTTCACAATCGAAATGCTTCTGCACTTGCTGGGCTTTAATATTGTACTTGCCTATGTTGTATTTTGCTGAACCACCTCCAGTAGTCTTTAAGCCATCAAGTAAGTTTTATTTTGCTTTCTGTATCAGGGTATTTCCCTTGACTAAGCTCATGTAAGAAGACACTGTTGCCTTTCTATATGGTTAAGCTGAGATTTTGGAGATATTTGGGTATGTAAAGAGGTCAGCGTGTGCAATGTAAAGCAGCTGACCTGAAACTCCTTCAGCAGATACTTTTTAATTCCTAATGTAAACAAGGAAGGCAAAAGATGCAAAGGAAATGAAAAAAAGGACATCTGGTATCTTTTGATTGTACTTCTCCACCAGAGCACAGCGCTGCTGCTGTCACAGACATGCAGGAGGCAGAAGCTCAGGACTCATCACTGAACTTACTCCATGCAGTCAGGTTCCAGGACATGCTGCTAAGTAAAACACAAAGTTCATGAACTGTTTGTCTAGAGGATTATCAATGTCACCTACAAAGCATGTCTGACACCGATGTGGCAACTGTTGAGGAATCCACCAGAGTGAAAAATGCATTTGGTGCAAACAAACACTGATATATGAGCCAAATTCCTTGATACTAAAACACTATTTTTAGTTGTATGAACTGACCCAAACCATACTGGAGAGGTATGAAACACGAACAGCATGTATGGGTTAAAAAGCAACTTGTAAAGTGAGTTTCAGAATTAGAGTCAAAACAAAGTCTGGTAAACCGTCAATCCCTGGGTAATTACACGCCTTACAGTTGCACCTGTTTATCCCTTTTTTGGAAGTCCCTGTTTCACTGTAAACACTAGGTTAAACTGATGCAGTACTCCAGCTTACTTTGTGGAATCAACTCAGAAAAGAAGTCACTTTTCTTGTGATTAGCAGTTCACAGGTCTTCAGGTTCCTGGTTAATTTGCTAATGATGTTGTGATTTTTACAGCTCTTTACTCTATGTTGAATGAAGATTAATCACATTGCTCATTAAAGTTGAAATGTTTAATCTAAAACAGGTTGTTGATGGGAGTCGTGATGTCGTAATACTGGATAGTGTTCCTCCTGCTCGAGTGCTCAGTACAAACTTTTCTTCCTGCAGAAACCAAAGCCTCTGATGTGTCATCAGTCTACAGACACACTACAAGTAAAAACCCCTTCCTGGTAGCACTTTACAGTTAGCGTCCCTTAATTAATTAAGGCATTATTTAGCATTAATTACCAGTTAATTACATTTTAAATCATTATTATCTCATCATCATTACTTAATATTTACTAACATATTGTTAATGCATAAATAAGCAGTTAATAAATGTCTACTGCTTGGAGTTTACTAATACATTATTAAGCATTAATAAAAGTTACGTAATGTAATTGTGTTTCTGTATGCCTTACTTGTTGTTCATTAATATATTAATAAAACATGATAACGTCTCTAGTGATCATTTACTAATAGTGTTTATTTGGAGTGAATAAGCATTAAGTAATAGCTACCTGTGTCATCAACCGATCATTCACTACTGATTGATCATGTTACCTGGATAAGCATTCATGAAAAGTTACTTAGAGTCTTATGTTATCATTTACTAATACACCTTTGTGTTTGCCCCCAGGTAGCCCTTACATAACCCAAAGTAAGGAATCACTGAACACAAGTGATACCTTGTGTTCAGTATCACACAAGGTATGATAATACTGTATAAAACATGGACGTAGTCACGTCGACGTCACCTGTCTGTTTCTGAAATGGAAAATGAAGCACATTGGCTATAGCGGCTATATTGGTAGTGGCAAGGGCTTAGTCTACAGCCATAGGGCGCCGGCCGTAACATGACCCTCAGCTGTGCCTCTCATTGGGGGAGCTTGCAATCTTAATATCCTCTGAACGGCCGTGTTAGAAAAAAATTCACCACCCGTACAGTGGGTGCCGGTAGTAAAATTAGCGACTCAGACAGGAGACGTTTTTTGAACCAGGCTGTGAATAGGTCAATTTCTGATTTGAAAATGCCTTTTTTTTGGTTGGTGTGTATGTGACTTCCGCTACTTCCAGAGCCAGCCTCAAGTGAACACTCCAGAAACAGCAGATTTTAGCACTTCCGCATTGTCTCATATTCTCAGACCGGAGGTTGCCGCTTGATTAAAATGTGCCTGACACTCTGGAAACCTGCCTCTGAAGCTTTGTTGACATGGGGGCACTTGTGCACCTGTCACCAAATTACAGCTGTGGAGGATGAACTCCTCTTTGCGCTGAGAACAGAGCAGGTTGGAGCTGGCGAGCTTTCAGCACACTTTATGCACTGTTTTTGGCACAAAATTGTCACTGCGCCAACATGAATCTGCCGACACCTCCCCCTGGTGCGCCGTCAATTCCCCGTGGCGCGCCGCTACACCCATCTCTGCTCATACGGTCTACCAAATTGTCGAATTGGCAGCGCACAGCTGTGTGCCGCACAAAATTAGCACTGCGCTGGGTGCGCCAGGCTTGCGCCCCCTGCGCTGCCCCACAAAATTAGAGCCCAGGGGCTTAATGTCAAGGGTTGCATATTTTGTTTCTGACAGCAGTTTCCACATCATTTTTGGTCAAAACTCAACTCATTGGGCTCTAATTTCGTGGCAAAGCGCAGGGGGCGCGAGCCTGGCGCAGCCTGAGCAGTGCTGATTTCGTGCAGCACACCGCCGTGCGCTGCCAATTTGACAATTTGGTAGACCGTCTGCGCAGAGATGGGTGTGACGGCGCGCCAGGGGGAGTTGACGGCGCACCAGGGGGAGGTGTCAGCAGATTCATGTTGGCGCAGTGACAATTTTGTGCCAAAAAAGTGCGCTGAAAGCTCGCCAGCTCCAACCTGGTCTATCCTCGGTGCAAGGCGGAGCGCACCCCACGCAGCTGTAATTTGGTGACAGGCGCACATGTGCGCACATGTCAACAAAGCCTCAGAGGCAGGTTTCCAGAGTGTCAGGCACATTTTAATGCAATAAACAATCACAGCAATCACTATTTAATGTAACTGTCTGAACCAGCATATACATTTATATCTATATTAACTGTCCTGTCACATCTGATGTCAGATTAAAGCCGTTTGTCATAATGGAAAGTGAACCTGACGGCAGCTGGAAGTTTGATGCACATCTTACAATTAAACAATAAACAGCCTTAAAATCTGATACAGAGTATATATCTGGTTCTCTCATTTCATTTAATTCAAAGAAAAGAGGGAGAGAAAAGACGAAGAAAAAAGAGACAAAATAAATGTGTCACTCAGGATTTACCCGTGATATCCTATATTTCTCTGTTTTAGTCTTTATTTTTAACCTGATCTAAAAAGATGGAGTACATTGTTGTAAGGAGGATGAGGTGGAGACACCGGGAGAGTATACAGTATATCACCAAAGGTTCTGCTATTTGGCGAAGACAAACCAGGAGTGCAGGTGCATCAAAAGTATTCTGAATGGATAAGCCAGCTGTGTAACTGTCTCTTAATTTTGTACTCCTATTAATGACAAAGGAACAGATAACATCTGTCCCAGGAGCTGGCCCACACGGTGACGCGCTTCGTGTCCTCCGATGTGCCCCGCTGTCCATTCTCCTGCTGCAGGGACAGTGGCCCTGACCGTCTCCGCTAGGACTGTTTCCGTGGTGATGGGGATCACTCGGACCAATCAGACGCTGCGCCTCGGCCGCAGAGCATTTAAAGGCGAGGAGAGGCACTCATTTGATTGGTGAATTTGATTTAACCAGCGCTCGGCTGTGTTAAACCCACTCACGGCTTTTCTCCTCCCTTTCTGCCATTTGCGCGGAGGGAGGCGTGGATGTGCTCCTCTGTGCCTCTCTGCGCCTTGAGTGAGCCTCTCTTGGCACTGCAGGAAATTTGCTGGTCATGCCCTGTCCGCGCGGCGAAGGCCGGCGCAGGGCAGGTGCACCTGGTCTAAGAAATTAGAGCCCATTAACTGTTCCATCTGTTGTGTGGAGAAAAAACGTGGAGGAAACTGCACGCCAAGCTTGCACAGTTTTTATGGCCAAAAGTCATTCAGACTTCTGTTTAAGGCCCTGTGGCTTAGCAGTGTTGCATTCTGAGCCACACCTTGGCTCAGCACCAGATGGCATATCAAGCTGCACCTGCTGTGGCAAAGGTGTGGTGGAAATAAAGTGTCCATACAAATATCGCCACAACTTTCATGGATGTACACAAAACAATCAGTTTTGTTTGGACCAATCTGACACTTTAAAACAATCACACCCATACTACTGTAGCCCACTTTTCTCTGCTCTAACAAAGAAGGGCCCTGAGTTCGTATGAGAAATGATATAAACAATAATAAACTTAACAAAATAATTTTTAGGTCTCCTGATGAAACTATAATAACCAAAAGCAATCCTGGGTTTTCTGAAATATTTTTTAGTAAACAGAAGTGCTGATATGACTTGACCTAATTAATTCAAATTTTAAAGAGGCAATGAATTATTAGCAAATATCACACCAGAAACAGAGATGTTGAACACAAACTCGACCATTTACTGAGCCAAATGCAAAAAATTAACAGTGTCAGGTCTTCTATATCAAGTGTTCTTGTTGTCAAACGCTCAAAACGTCAATAAACAGCTGAATATATGAAAATATCACGGACAAACTCAAATAAGTTCAGTGGGCCCACACTCTCATTCATGCACACACTCACCCAGCTGGCATTTTCAAAGAAACCTCTCGTTGCAGGCCTGATGTGATGATACTTGTGAGCGGTGAAATCCTGAAGAAACTCCTGTTCCAAACGACACACACGATGATACTTGAGAGCGGTGAAATCCTGAAGAAACTCCCGTTCCACGCGACACACACGATGATACTTGAGAGCGGTGAAATCCTCAGCCACGAGCAGCTCGATCCACAGGCAGTGGCCCGGTCCGGGTCTTCACAGTTCTCCAGAGCGGCCCACGAGCGCTCAACCAAGGCGATGTAGTACCAACCAGGCAGCAAACACAAAGTCCGAGTGATGATCCGTGGTGCACACTCACAGCATGTCCGAATACTCCTCTCTGCCTCGAGTTGAGACGATAGAAACAGCCGATAGCTTCAGCTAAGTTAGTGAGGCAGTGGCTAAAAGTCGGTACGTTTGGCTAACGAATGCTAGTGCCACACACTGAATTAGCATATGGGCTAAACTCTTGTACAACTACCGCGGGCAACTTCGCTCAGAAGTGTCCTCAGTTGCTCACAAACTGGGCGCAGAGAAAGATTCAATTCTAAGAATTTCCAGCCGACAATCTCTGACATTGAACACTCCAAACTCACTTTCAAAATAAAATGAAATATTTATCAAACAAGGTTATGTCTTTTAACATTTTTTAAACATACATTTATTTATAACAGTACCTTAACCTTTTATGAAATGTTTTTAACCCACACTCACATATAGTGTTAAACAATAACATATTTATAGATATTCTCTTTTAACAATACCTCATTTTAACATGTAAACATTTCAACAGGGTTACACTACTATCAGACACAGCTTCACATGTCTGTGTGTAATGTTATGTACTGTGATTTTCTAGTGTGGTCAGAGGAGGAATTTATTGTGCAAAGCACCCCCAGAAACCAAGAGTTCCTACAGGAAACCCTGCTTAAGGTACAAGACTTTTTCATCTCCCGTGTGTTGCCTGAACTCCTGACAAGAAGACATGACCCTGCTTTGGAGTCTGACAAAGCCTGTAAGGCATGTGAAAGGCCAGATTTTGGCAAAATGATCAGCTGTGTCAAATGCCACAACTACTTCCACATTCCAAAAGAAAGCCAGCAACATTGTCCTGTGGGAAGTGTTAGAAGTCTGATAGACAAATACCATAAGCTGCGTCATGGATTTGCCTGACTGTACTAAATGGTCGATTGGTTACTAAGCCCACTAAGGTTTTTAACATCTTAATATTTGGGATTGGAATTGAAATTAGAAAAAATCGAATCAAAATGTCAATATTGTTTATGAAATCAGTTCGAGTAGTTTAATGTTTATAAAAAGGTTTACCAAACTACTACTGTTATCCCGATTGTAGGTTCTGCTTGCAATGTTGAGGTATTCTTTTATATTGTGCTATTCATGCATTCTAAGTGATGTCAAACTCTGTCTACCTCTATTTACACTGGGAGGAAAATAAACACATTTCCTTACATTTCATGTTGTTTATTGTTGTTGAGTGCTGTCTAATCATCCATGTACTTACTCAAATCAAGACATGTTAACTTTTCATTTCATGCTGTATATATCCAAGTCACGTTGATCAAATACACATACTTTGAGAAAATCTTTAGAAAAGATATATAGAAGTTAAAAATATAAGTATAAAAAGATAAATTCATTTTATATTAATAAACAAAAACCTATATACAGGACAATGACACAATTTAAGCAAGACAATGCATTTTTGGGTTATGCTGACGCAACTATAACTCATGGTCTAACACCAGACTCGTAACTGATTGTATCATGTATATGTGAATCCATAAAATAAAGGCTCAAATATAATCTTTGGGACTGCAGCTACATCTATATCAATATTTTTATCAAACAGAGTTCTTCAGTAGTAACTTTTTTTGGAACAATAGTTTTACAGAGGTTTGTCAGCGCAACACATACAACGACAATACCATCTAACATGTTAACTTGGGACAGTGGTATCACAGTTTGCAAAATCTTAAAACTCTTCCACCGGCCAATAACGCACTCAACATGGATCTTAACACGAGAAAGCTGTCAAGATGTGTCCACTTCATTTGCAGAGAGTTGCTTCTTTCCCTTTGTGAAGTGAGGAATACGAAGAGTTGCACCATAAGCTGCAAGTTCTTGTTTTATAAGAAATCCCCTATCCGCTAAAACCTCATCTTTTGGATCCAACAGTTTTAAGAAACAAGAGTCCATAGTAATCTGCTTGTCTGATACCCATCCACCTCAACCAGAAGAGAGAAAAGAAATTGCCCCTGCAGGAGTGATATTTTTGTAAGAAGCTATTCAAAGATAACAGATGTTAGCCCAGTGAAAACAAACAGTTTTCCAATGTTGAATTTTACAGTTGCGTAGGAAAAAGTTGATTTTTCCAGTTCCTCTTTGAATCCTCTTGCTTGATAGCCTGGAGCCACAGCCGCCTTCGGTTGCTCTGAAATGGCCGAGGACCCCTTAGTATGCGATAACATTTAAGCCCCTCTTGAGTATTTCAGTTCTACAACCAAAAACACAACAACCTGACATTATGATGCCAACAGTTTAGCATTAGCCTTTGGTTTTGCTACTCTGAGTGGTGCAAACAATGTCGGGTAAATGATATAAAGCGGTACTTCCCTTGCCATGATGAGCACGCAGCTTGTTGATGAGGTAGGCTCCGACGGGGTTGATTTCTGCAACAATATCTTTCAAAGTTCGGCAACATTCAGTTATTAGTGCTAATTCACTAAGATCTGGGTCTAAGACCTTCTGACTCATTCTACCCCTGAGGACAAAGAGGAGAAGGGTCAGATCAAGTGCTTGAGTGTTTCCTGAACAGATGAGTCTTCAGGCATCTCTTAAAGTAGAAAGGGACTGTGGATCATATGGAGTTAGGTAATTTAACCCACTATTTGGAAACAAGAGAGAAGAAGAGTCTGGCCAGCGATTTAGAGCCGTGCTGGGCTGGGTGTCTTTCACAAGCAAAGCATACTGGGTGAGTAGGAGTTTAGACCTGGATGATGGACCCCAGGAAGGCAGGAGCTTTAAATTTGATAGGAGATGCCACTGGAAGCCAGTGAAGAGAAATAAACAGCAGGTGGCATGTGCTGTGCAGTTTTAAAATTTAAGAAATGCTTTTGCTTTTGGTAGGAGATGTGTGAGTATGCCTGCTAAGCCCATGATTGACCTGAAATTTGTTCAATTTAGGTGGAAGTTATTTACGTTTTGAGTTTGCTTTATGGAATTAAAGGACAGTTAATTGTCAGGTTTCAAAAAGTTGTCAAAACTGGAAGCTGGAAATGAATTAAGTTTCATAAAAAAACATCAAAGAAGACCTGGACAAGTGGGGAAAGGGACTGCCTCCTGACCAATTTGATTTACCTGACATTTTCTTAATTTAACTCAGTGTAATTTTACTTTTGGGTTTGCACTATGGAATGAGAGGGTAGTTTAAGCCAGGTTTTAAGTTGCCTAATTAACAATAATTATAATTAGCATTGGGGGGAATGTATAAAGTTTCAATGTATGCAATGTTAGTTTCAAAGTATTAAACTCCCTCAGTTCTGTGCCACCACAGGAAAATCAGGAAACAAGTTTTGCACCCAGCTGCAACATCTTTTTCAGAGTTAAATGAAAGATACTGCCACACAGCCGACATCACTCCCACTCCTTGTTACTCTGTTAGCACCTGAACACACCTGATTGCATGGTGGAAGATCAACAATGAGTCCTGAGCTTTAGCCTCCTGTATGTCTGTGACAGCAGCAGTGCTGTGCTCTGGTGAAGAAGTACAATCGACAGATATCAGATGCACTTTTCTTTTGCATTTCCTTTGCATCTTTTGCCTTGCTCCTTTGCATTGGGAATTAAAAAGAATTTGCTGAAGGAGTTTCAAGTCAGCTGCTGTACATTGCATGCTGACCTCTTTACATACCCAAATATCTCTAAGATCTCAGCTTAACCATATAGAAAGGCCCCAGAGTGTTGACTTACATGAGCTAAGTTAAGGGAAATACCCTGATATAGACAGCAAAATAAACCTCAGCTGATGGCTTTAAGACTACTGGAGATGCCTCAGAAAAATACAACAAGGACAGGTACAATATAAAAGCCCAGCAAGTGCAGAAGCATTTCAGTTGTGAAAGGTCAGATCACAAAACAAAGATTACATGTCGGTGGAAGAGCTGTCCCAACTGTTTCAGAAATGCCTGTAAATAGCTTGGGAATATGACACAAAGCAAAGCTTTGAGACACTGAGCAGTTTGAACAGCTCACAAATGATACCAGCACATGAAGCGCATCAACAAGCAATCAGAATGACGCAACACTGAATAGAGTTCCTTCTGTTTTCTCTCTCCATACCACAGAGCCACTCCACAGAAGTTACTATGTTAGTGCAGCTCATCCAGGGTGGCATATCAATGCACGCTGTAGCTTGAAGGTTTGCTGTGTCTCCTATCACAGTGTCAAGAGCATGAAGGAGATTCCAGGAGACCGGAGGAGGACAAAATGAAGAGAAATAGACTCCATAGGGCCTGGTGTCCACAAGTGGCACTTGGCTCACAGCCCAACACCATGCAGGCTGACAGGCCTTTACCAGAGAAAACCAGGACTGGCAGATTTGTCATTGGTGCCTTGTGCTCTTAATGGGACAGAGCATCCATGAAGAGCACAGAGTCATCCTCCAACATGACTTCCAGAAGGAGAGCCATACCTGCAGCAATAAACATCTGCTAAATTTATTTAAACAAAAAAAATAAATGTAATTTTTTTTTTTTTTATTTTATGTTGTCATTATAGGGTGTTATATGTGTGTTTCAATTTTGAGAAAAAAAAAAAATCCATTCTGGAATGAGGCTGTAAGACGAAAAAATGTGGGGAAGTGCCATGAACCCTGAAGTTCAAATTACTCCATTGGATTAAGCTATGAAAACTTAAATTTTTTTTAGTAAGTTCATTTTACTCAAATGTCTGAGTTTTTAGAGTTGAAAATGATGATTTCTCAGTAGATTTAACTTATGTTACTGTTTAAGTAAGCACAACTTAGAATCATTAGTTTGTGACTGAGTATTGTAAGCGTGAGTAGTAGTAGTAGTAGTAGTAGTAGTTGTAGTAGTAGTAGTGTCATGGAGCATGGACCACCAGTCAATGCCATGCTTTCAAACTACCCGTGCCCCCTGAAAAACACTACTAAAATGTACAGCAAAGTCTCATAGCTACTGCCTTCTCTCCTTACTTACGGTTATCAAAGTTATGAAATTGGAGCCGATTTTTGTGGTGACGGGAGAAAACACTGTGGATATAAGACCCAGCTGAACTTTGAAATGTTATTTAATTTAGTTGTTTTTATCTGCTTCAGTATTTTATTATTACTGAAGGAAGCTGTGGTGTTGAATAACGTGTTACTCTCACAGTTCTTATATTATTGCTGTAATCATTCTTATAGTAATTTGTGCTCATTGTGGCCATGTGATAATGTGTGTACTTGCAGAAGGTTGAGAGCTCCTGAGAGACTACAGATCACTCAGTACCAAAGAGGAATGGACACCATTAACAGGAAAGGTTTTACTTAAAGGCTAAATGATCAATATTGTTTATCCATCTACTTATCAAGTAACTACTGAGTATCTCTGTTGAGTTTTCAGCAAATACCTGCATAATATAACTGCTGAGTGTGCTGGGTGTTTGTGATGTGAAACGTGAAAGGCCTAGAATTGGAGACAGATAGAGAACAGAAAGTACCTTGGGAGGAGTCAACAATTCTGATGGCAGCATAAAAGTGTGTGATGAGTGTGTGTGTGAGTGTGCATTTAACCTTTCTTTATTAGGAAAACACCAGACGATGCTGGGAAATGAGAGGAGACATCACTGGCTCACCCCGAAGATGACAACAGTTCAGATCAGTGACTGAATGTCTAGAATGGGTGGATCTCCAACTATGTAAGGGTATTCCAGATGCATGTGTATATGAGTCCAGTTTGGCACTGTTATCATGTCTGTTTAATTCATTACAGATAGGATAATGTGTGTGAACTGCATCTACCTCATTTCCAAAGGGTGGTGCTATTGTGATAGCAGAGAACTAGGTATATATAGATGTGCTAGGAGGCAGACTTTGATCGTGTATGTCAAATTTGAAGCAATTTGGACCTTAAATGAAGGAGCTAAATGACTTCCTGGTTCATGGAAAGACATCAGTTTGAGCTGTAGACACGCCTTTTAACTACTGGATATGATCTGAACAATCATTTTTGCTGGACATCTAAGATTGTATATTTGAATACAAATATAGAAATGTTGTCAATTCTGGTGATTTGTGATCACACCCATTGGGTTATGAAAATTTCTTAAATAACTTGTAATTGTCCCTGTTTCTATATGCAAAACAAATTTGAAGATGATGCAAATCAAAGAAGAGTCAGGTCAAATACAGCTTTTTAGTGTCCAAATCTTGACAACTCCCTGTTGGGATTTTACTGTGGTCATGGGAAACTTTTGTTGCAAGGCCTAGACCTTGGCATGATATTTGGACAAGGAAATTTAGGACTGTGATTCAAAATGGCTGGAGGGGCTGCGTCCCTCTTAGAGAGAGTGCCCTGGAGCAGAAATCTAAACAAAATCCCTGCAGTCATACATTTTTCACCATGAATGTATTTTGTGGCCTGTTGTGTTCACGTTTATTACATGTTGAAGGCACAGTTTGGGGTAAAAGCAGAACAAAAAAAGAATGAAAGAGCAAAAATAATAATGATTAGTGTTTCAACAGGGCTTTTGTTGCACCTGTGGTTGGCAGGCTCAGGCCCTAATGAGGACGTGTCCAGCTTCTTTTAACTGGTCTGGCTGATAATGGAGCACAGACCTCTGCAGTCCTGATAGCTGGTTTTGACACATCCCCCCTCTGATAAGACAAACAGAGAAACAAAGTGTTAAGAGTGAAGCTTGGTTTATGCTTGATGCGGCCGCAAGGTCCACTAAGTGTGTGTTGTGCACATCTGAAAACTTTGAACCTCTGCACAGAGACTCCTGGAGGAACAAGAGCTCCTGGTGTCCGAAGTACAAAAAAACAGGCCTTGATATGATTCATCACACAGAGATCACCACAGTAACCGTGTAAAGAACAACTCTTGGCTTGAAATTGTGGCCAAACTCGTCAGAGAACAGGAATTGTCAAACAAAATGTTGTGGACAATGTAAACAACCTTCTACTCCAGTTTAGTACTGTGGTAGACGTGTGTTTACAATACACCTCCTCCTGCAGTTTGGGACGCTGCACAGAGTGTTAAAACCTATAAAAGTCACGAGTGTTCCCTCATGCTGATCATGCACGTTTCATTTCTGTGTGTCTAATTTCTGTGCGTCACGTTTCCAAGGCTTAACCCAGTCTTTAGCCAGCCAGATCTTAAAGGAGGTTGAGACACCCTCCATCATGAGACACTACTGACTTTTAACAGGTTTATCAAAAGTTTGGAGTGGAAACATCTCCTGGTTTATCCAACTCTGGCTGCAGGAACACAACAGGATCCACAATACATTTTTATCAGTGAAGAGATGAGTTGGTCCCATGCTGTGAGGAACTGCAGGGAGAAGTATGTAAACTTGGCCACAGTGAGGAACTCCGCAGACACCCAGAAGATCCATCAGTTAGAGTACTCAAACGCACTGGGGACGATTGGATTGTACAGAGATCGTGGTATGATCTGGTCAGACGGGAGTTGGGTCTCATTTCAGAACTGGGCTCTGCATGCAAACCCACTGGGCACCCTGCAGATCTGCAAGATTCAGCAAGTTGGAGGCAAAAGTCCTGTGAAAACAAGACCCATTTGTGTGCAACAGCTCAGGTGAGTGACTACATGAAGCTAAGATAAATGGCATCTTCCTTCATACATGTTTTCTTTGCTTCTGTACAGAAAGATCACAGCGTGTAATAAAGTTGAAGATGAAGCTAGCTAACGACCCCTCTGTGGATCTGTACAACCCTGCAGTGAAAGCAGGCCTGCAAAAAAAATCTTTCAAATCAAGTTCAAAGGCTGGACATACGTTTTACTTTTGTAACATTAGTTGGTTTGGCTGTTTTTAGTCCTGTTTGATTAACTGTAGTTTCCAGAGTTCAGCAAATCTTTTGACTTGGTCTTACTATGTGTTCCCCAGCTCCAGGAGTGACTAAAAGAGAGGGGAGTGAGTGATGTCACCTTGAAGTGGAGAGACCAGCCTGACGGCAACGTGTTCCACAAGGAGGGGGAAAGTTCTGGGGACAAAGATGGAGAGAAGTGTGAGTTGTGAACCTCTTCAAAGTCCAGTCCTGAGAAAAGACATGGATTCAACTTTTCTTAATTTTGTTTCTGGGAGAGCACGCAGGGATTCATACATATAACATGTTTCTTTTGTGTTAATCACTATTTATATGCACCACATTTCATTTCATTTATTTGATTAGGACAGTGCACATCAATCAACAATGTTGCTAAACATGTCATTGTAAATATGTAGGAATTAGTACAATAGCTAGATTTCATCCGTTGTCCTAAAGCAGGTGATCAAACAGGAAGAAACAAAGTAAAATAACAACACTTTCCACAAGACACAAGAATAAAAAACATGCAGTTTTAACAAACAAGATTGACACAATGTGTAAACAACAGATAACTCACAATCTATCTAAAAACAATAAAACATCAAGCTTTCAGTAGCAACATCAGCAGTAATGGAGGAGAAAATGAACATTATGTGTGATTACAAGACTGGTTTGTTTTCAACCAATGTTTAACTTTGTATTTAAATGTTAAATAGTTGTCACTGTCTCTGATCTGTGCTGGTAATCTGTTCCATGACTGTGCTCCTCTTATAGACGCCACCCTCTGGCTAAACTCTGTCCTACGCCTTGGTATAATGCAGTCTCCTCTGGTCTGTGCTCTTGTGTTCATGCTGGTGTCCCTTTTCTGAATAAAATCATTTAATGGTGGGGGAGCAAGTCCATTCAATACCTTAAAAATGAGACAAACATCAGAGTACATTAGGTAAGAGTCAACATTTAAAATATTATACTTACTAATGATATTGCAATGATGGAAATGAAATGGTTTCCTGTCAAGTATTTTTACTGCCTTCTTACAGAGAGATATGATGGGTTTTATTGTACTTGAAGTTGTATGTGACCATGTTGTATTGCAGTACTTCATATGCGAGAAAATCATTGCATGCATATAAGCCTTAGCTGACTGTGTAGTGAGAAAGGGTCTTATATGATGAAAATTTGCCAGATTGAACTTTATGACATTTCAAATTTTCTTAACATGGTCTTTGAAAGTAAGATTGGAATCAAAAATTACACCAAGGTATTTACATTTTTCCACCACATCAAGTCTCTCTCCATTGACAAAAACGCATGGCTGTTGGCCCCCTGCTGGCTGATGGGAGAAAAACATGCACACAGTCTTTTTGGTGTTTAGGTGTAAGCAGGAAATCTGCAGCCAATCAGACACTGGTGTCATAGCTGAGGATAGTATGGCTGCAGCTTCTTGTTTTGTTTTTGCATGAGTGTACAATACAGTGTCATCGGCATATAGTTGCACTTTTAAATTTGAACAGACATTTGGCAGATCATTAACATAAAGACTGAATAAGATTGGCCCTAAGATGGAGCCTTGTGGTACTCCAGCTGAACAACTGAGGTACGATGATTCTGACCCTCCGATGTGGACAGTTTGGTTTTGGCTTGATAAATAAGATTTTTATCCAGCAGAGAGCTGTGTTTGAAAAGTTAAAATAAGACAGTTTTGCAAGCAACAGTTCATGGTTAATTGTGTCAATGGCTCGTTTCAGATCTAAAAAAAACGGCCCCGACATAACCGCCCTTGTCTAGTAGACTCTTTATGTTTTCTAAAAAATAACAGGTGGCAGTCTCAGTGGAGTGATTCTGGCGAAATCCAAACTGCAATGGGTGCAGAGAATTGTGACTTTTACTAAGATATTCCATTAATTGCACTGACACCCATTTCTCTGCTACCTTAGAAACAATGGGCAGGATGCTGATTGGCCGATAGTTATCGGGCTTTGTTTTGTCACCAACCTTAAAAGCAGGGGTGATCTTGGCCGTTTTCCAGCTGGTTGGTACACAAAATTGTTTAATAGAAAGATTTATCAAATGTGCAATTGGAATTGCCAGAGCCTCTTAATTAGACTTAAGCAGATTACTGTCTAAACCAAATATGTCCTTAGCTTTAGAGTTTTTCAGAGATGAAATGATCTTTAAAACATCAGAGATAGTTATGACCCTTATGCTGAACTCTGGTTTGTCAGGATCAGGAGGTTTAATGGGAGTGCCAGGACATTTAAAATTCTTTGTTAAATTCTCAATCAAGTGGATAAAAAAATTATTAAAAGTACTTGAAATAACATCCAAATCATCACAGAGTGTGCCATTCACTTAGAGCTGTATATCATTCTTCTTGGTGTTCTTGTTTTGACCTAGCAGTCTGTTTATGTTTTCCCATATCAATTTTCCATTTCCATTCACCTCATCTATCATTGTAATAAAAAAAATCTGCTTTAGATTTACGAATCTGATGAACCACTTTGTTCCTCAGTGAGTTGAAAATATGACGATCACTTCTCATTCCTGTTTTTAAGGATTTTTTTAGAGCTCTATCTCTCTCCTTCATTAATTTCCAGACATTATTATTCAGCCATGGTAATGTTTTCTTACGTCTTTTTATTTGCACTGTTTTAGTGAAAAGGTCAAGAACTTCCTTAATCTTTGTTGTGAAAATGTTGCAGGCGTCTTCAGTTGTGTTACTTGTTGGTACACTGGACCAGTCATATTGTTTGAGAAAATCTTTCAAGTGTTCTTGTGCACTTTTAGGGACTATGTTAACCTTTTTGATCTTAGAAGATTCATCAGCATGTTTTCCATTAATTTTCCTGCTACAGAAAATAAAGTTGTGGTCAGAGAGCCCAGATAGTAGGTTAAAGGTTTTAAAGATCCTATCAGGTTTATTTGTAAATATCAAGTCAATTGTTGTCTTAGAAGTGCTCGTTATTCTTGTTGGATTTTGAATAATTTGTGGAAGATTGAAGTTATCTGTAAGTTGTTTTAGTTTTTTCCGATCCAGTTTATTATCCCAGTTGATGTTAAAATCCCCAATTACAATGACTTCCCTTTTAAAATTACAGTTATTTAAAATAGACCTCAGTTGATCATAAAACACATCTTTTGATGAGGGAGGCCTATAAAGGCATATAAAAATGAACGACATTTCAGGGGAAAGAATAACATTTAGAGCAAGACATTCAATTTCATTGTCCACTGGCAACTCAATAAGCTCACATTTAAAGCATTCCTTCACATAAACAAGTAGTCCTCCTCCTCGGCCCACCCCTCTGTCCCTTCTGAAAAGATTATATCCTGAGATATTGACAGCAGAAGTTGGAGAAGATTGAGTCAGCCAACTTTCTGATATGCCCAATATATCAATGTTCGAGTCAATCAGCAGATGTTCTACTTGCTCAGCTTTATTTAATATGCTGCGAATATTGATGTGACCCAGTAAAAGTCCCCTTGGCTTGGAGCGGGAGTCCCAGATTAGTTTTGAGTCATTAAAGTTTTGAGTGTATGTCATAGTTTGTATTGTTGGAGGTGCGTCAGAATCACACTCACCCTTTTGTCTGGCTGTCGGGATCCCCTGTGGAGTTGGAGGCGCGTGCGGTAACCCGGTTTGAGCGTCTTTTGATTGACTTCTGTTGAGTGAATTTTGTTGAGGGTCTCCCACGCAGAGGCAGTTTTGCACCGGTGCCGATGGCGTTGTTATTCCGGTGAGCTGCAACCCTTCATGGGGCTGCCACATAGGCCACAGTGGAAACAAAGGCGCGCGTCCCCGTGCGCTTTGACGCAGCTCCACGGAGCCCCGGAGGTCCGTTGCTGGCTGCAAAAGTGCGCTCCACACCCCCGGAGCCACGCCAGGGAAGAGACCCGGAGTTGCAGCACTATTAAACAGTCCAGTGGGCTCCAGCCCGAGAGGGAGAGTCGGGATCGGAGACATAGTCCGAAGCAGGCCGGCCACGCTGGGATCCCCACGCCAAGATGACACGTCACTCAGGTGAGGTCCCAGGTTTAGTTCTACGCCTCCGGCTATTACCAGGATTGTTATCAGGTAGATAGGGTCCATAGTTTTAGAGTCTGTCTTGTTCGTGATTTTTGATTGTCGGGCATGGCCATTGTCGAGCAGAGTCTTACAGATAAAAAGGTGGCTCACCGCTCTGGGCAGGTGAGTCTGGCCTTCATACTTGGTGGTGTAGCAGCAATGCACAGAGAGAAGGAACAGAGTCATGCAGAAGCAGACGATAAATGCTTGTTGGAAAATTATTTTAGAATTTTTCCAATTCTGTTCATGTATTCGCATGGCCTTTTTGCTGCTAGTCTCCTGTTGCTGTTGAGGATTTAATTCATGGGCAAGGTGTTTTTCGCGTGGATTTGCAGCAGGACCTGCCAGCCCGCAGGTACACGCCGCCATGCCTTTACATGTGTTCTGACTGAGGACGTAATCATAACACTCAACTAATTTAACACACACACTCACACATACACACACACACACACACACACACACACACGCAAATTAAATTAATGAAATAAAAAATAAAAAAATTCTCCTTTTTTTGAACAAGTTAAAGGGATTTCCTTTTTTAATCATCTGAGGTAGGGTAAACTCTGCAAAACAAAGTTTGTCCTTTTTGTAAATGTGCAAGTAAAATAATATTTTATGTTGAATAACAAAAAAAAAAAACTAGAATAAATGACTTTTTTTCTAAACAAAATCTTACATCAAAATGACTAAATGAATAATACAAATTAACAAACAATTTCAGGTTTGCATGTGCCTTTACTACAAAGCTGGATTAAGTCATCTAGGATAACTCTGCGGCAACTCGCTGAACTTCACCGGATCTCCGTCATCCAGATCTGCTGTACTACGAAGCTCGTTATCAACTCGATAAGTGAATCCAGCTGGGATCTGTGCGTGCACACATAAAATGGGCGCGGTTAGCTGCCCCGGAGCATTTTCCACAATGGAGAAGAGAGCAGCCTACGTTACGGCGGAGGAGCAGCAAATAATTCTGCAAAAAATACGAGGAGTACCGCAAAATCGCCAACTCTGTGAATGCGTAAATTTCCAAAATGCTGATATTAATAGACCTATCTCATCATGTGATGACACGGGCAGTTAGGTCATTATTCATTCATGTTGTCAGTCAGTGTGTGTGTGTGATCAGCACCATATCTGACCTCATAATTAGAAAGAGTCCACTTTCCTACAAATCCCTAGGAAAACGCTCATTATAGGCTATTTGTATTGCAGATGCAAAAGCAGTGGGAAAAAAATGACGTGGGAGCAAATAAAAAATAAAAATAAAAACATCCTTCAAAGTGGTCAGTATGAATTTCCTGAATTTCTCATTAGGTAAGGAAAAACATCCCTCAACTGTTGAAATAGGGCGTCGAGTTTTTTTTTTTTTTTAATTTATTTATTTATTTATTTATCTCAAACTTTAAAAAACAGAAAACAAAAGGAAATAAAGAAATAAACATGTGAGTGCAAACACATGCACAGCAACCAGTTTGAGAAGGAGCAGAAAGAAGCAAAAAAGCTTATCTAGTTCTGCCCCTTTCAATACAAAACAGATACAATATCAAATTATAACTCAGAACCCGCTGTCAACAGTGTTAATAAACATCCAACTCATAATACTATCAAATTTACCATTGTATATCTGTTCAAAGCAACATTTTAAATTACTTACTATGATTATTTACATATGTTAATAGTTATCAATGTTTTAATCCAAGGCCACATTATTTTAAATTACCTGTATGAGTTTAGTAGTACTTTTTTATAGTGTAGTTTAAATATTTGCTTGGTAGTGCACATTTTTAAAGTGACATCCAGTCTGTTCCAGAGTTTGACTCCACAAACAGAAATGCACAAACTTTTAAGAGTTGAGTGAATGATTGGTAAAATGAAATTATGTTCTCCCCTTAGATTATAGCCCCCCTCTCTAGTTTTGAATTTTTTTTGTAAATTACTGGGCAAATTATTGTGCAATGCTTGATATAGCACCTGAGCAGTCATCAGATTAACTATGTCACAAAATTTTTAGCAGTTTTAATTGTAGAAATAGAGGGTTAGTGTGATCTCTGTACTAGCATGACTTATTAACCGTATAACTCTTTTTTGTAATGTGCAGATCCTTTGTAGATTGGTCTTATATGTGTTACCCCAGACTTCAGCACAGTAGGAGAGGTATGGCAAGATCATGGAGCAGTAGAGGGTGCGTAGAGATTTTTGTGGCAGTAAATATTTTGCTTGCTGATTATTCCAATACTTCTTGATATTTTTGAGCACAAATATTTTATGTATGGTTTCCAGGACAGCTTATGGTCAGCCAGAACGCCCAAGAACTTACTTTCATAGACTCTTTCAATAAGTATGTCATCAATTGTCAACTCAATTATATCTGTCTTTCTGTTCCCAAATACCATAAATTTTGTTTTAGTAACATTTAGGGCTCTAATTTCGTGGCGCAGGGGGCGCAAGCCTGGCGCAGCCTGCGTAGTGCTTATTTCGTGCGGCGCACCGCCGTGCGCTGCCAATTTGGTAGACCGTCTGCGCAGAGATGGGTGTGACGGCGCGCCAGGGGGAGTTGACGGCGCACCAGGGGGAGGTGTCAGCAGATTCATGTTGGCGCAGTGACAATTTCGTGCCAAAAAAGTGCGCTGAAAGCTCGCCAGCTCCAACCTGGTCTATCCTCGGCGCAAGGCGGAGCGCACCCCACGCAGCTGTAATTTGGTGACAGGCGCACATGTGCGCACATGTCATCAAAGCCTCAGAGGCAGGTTTCCAGAGTGTTAGGCACATTTTGATGCAGTAAACAATCACAGCAATCACTTAATGTAACTGTCTGAACCAGCATATACATTTATATCTATATTTCAATCAGGAAAGACTTAAACACCATAAAGAGTTATGAACCAATTTAATGAACAAATGCATGCAAAGATAGTTTGGCGGTTAGACCCCATCAATCATTGAGCAATTAATAAATGAAAGGGGGTGCAATGACATTGAGAATTATGATATCCCCCGATGGAGTCTAGACACTGGTGGTGGTGATAGTCCTAAGAGGCTTGATCTGTGATTCATTGAGAACTGCGGACTTCGGACTCGGGCTGCGGACTGCTGGGCTGAGAACTGCTGGGCTGTGACTGCGAGGCTGCGAACTGCAATCTGCAGCTGCAGGGCGGACGACTGCTGGGCTGAAGAAAGAGGACTGAGCCATAAAGACTGGGGGTGTCTGGGGAGGAGGAGGGTCGAGACGCGAGCCTGAAAGACAGCTGACAAGCAGAAGAGATGGCATTTAAACTTTGACAGCTATGAAATGATTGGCTAACGATTGAAGCGGAAACGATGTGATTGGACAGAGAAAAAATTGACGCGCCTCCCAGTCAGCTGATAGACAAAGCGGGAAAGAATGAGTGAACAGAAGTGTGTGTGAGTGTGCCCCCAGTCTTCCTGACTGAACTTTCGCTAAGCTTCATTAACTGTCCCGTCACATCTGATGTCAGATTAAAGCCGTTTGTCATAATGGAAAGTGAACCTGAGGGCAGCTGGAAGTTTGATGCACATCTTACAATTAAACAATAAACAGCCTTAACATCTGATACTGAGTTTATCTGGTTCTCTCATTTCATTTAATTCAAAGAAAAGAGGGAGAGAAAAGATGAAGAAAAAAAACAGACAAAATAAATGTATGTCACTCAGGATTTACCCGTGATTTCCCATATTTCTCTGTTTCAGTCTTTATTTTTAACCTGATCTAAAAAGATGGAGTACATTGTTGTAAGGAGGATGAGGTGGAGACACTGGGAGAGTATACAGTATATCACCAAAGGCTCTGCTTGGCGATGACAAACCAGGAGTGCAGGTGGATCAAAAGTATTCTGAATGGATAAGCCAGCTGTGTAACTGCCTCTTAATTTTTTACTCCGGATAAAGACAAAGGAACAGATTAAATCTGTCCCGGGAGCTGGCCCACAAGGTGACGCGCGTCGTGTCCTCCGATGCGCCCCGCTGTCCATTGACCTGCTGCAGGGACAGCGGCTCTGACCGTCTCCGCTACCAACACTCTCTCCATGGTGCTGGAGATCACTCAGACCAATCAGACGCTGCGCCTCAGTCGCAGGGCATTTAAAGGCGAGGAGAGGCGCTCATTTGATTGGTGAAAACAGCGCTCGGCTGTGTTAAACCCACTCACGGCTTTTCTCCTCCCTCTCTGCCATTTGCGCGGAGGGAGGCGTGGACGCGCAGCTCTGTACTGCGCCTCTCTTGGCACTGCAGGAAACTTGCAAAGTGCGCCGGTCACGCCCTGTGCGCACGGCGAAGGCCGGCGCAGGGCAGGTGCGCCTGCGCCTGGTCTACGAAATTAGAGCCCATAGTGATAATTTGTTTCTGTCAAACCAGCATTTCAGTTTACACAATTCATTCTTGACCATATCTAGCAGCTGCTCGAGGTTATCTCCAGTACATAAAATATTGGTGTCATCAGCAAACACAATACATTTTAATAAGTCAGACACTTTGTATAAATCATTGATATATAAAATAAACAACTTAGGGCCCAGTACTGACCCTTGTGGGACACCACAGGTAATGTCTAAATAACTTGACCTGTGATGACCCACCTGAACAAACTGAACTCTGTTGCTGATGTAGCTCTTCAGCCAGTCTAGAGCCACCCCCCTTAAACCATACTTCCCCATCTTTTTCAATAAAATATCATGTTCAAAGGTGTCAAACGCCTTCTTTAAATCAACAAATATTCCAAGAGTGAATTTCTTTGAATCAAGACTGGAAGATATTTCCTCGATTAAATCCATCAAGGCCAGGGAGGTGGATCTACCTGATCTGAACCCATACTGACTTTCTATTAATTTTTTTTTTTTTTTAATCTATAAATTTGTCCAGTTTATTGTTGTAAAGATTTTCCAGAACTTTTGAGAACTGACAACAGAGAGACCGGTCTTTAGTTGGTGAATGAGTGTTTATCACCAGATTTGAAAAGTGGAATGACCTTTGCAACTTTCATCTTTTCTGGAAAAGCCCCTGTTCAGAAAGACAAATTAAATATATAAGTAAGTGGATTTATGATGCAATTTATTGTATCTTTAACTAAAAACATGTCAATCCCATCTTCGTCTGTAGAGAATTTGTTTTTACATAACTTAACAGTGTCAATGATCTCTTTTTGCGTCACTGCTCCCAGAAATACTGAATCCCTGACACTGTCGATACAGATATCTGCATCAGCAACAGACTGCCCAGCGCTGTTAATTTCTCTTGCCAATTTTGGCCCCAACAAAAAATTTATTGAATCCCTCCACTATTTTAGATTTATCATAGACCTCTTTGCCATTTGCCATGTTGAGACTTGAGGTCAAAGACACACTAGAACCTCTGCAGTTTGCATATAGAAATCATATTGGAGTGGATGATGCAGTTACATACATGCTCCACCGTGCCCTGTGCTATCTCGAAGAACCTGGCACCTATGTAAGAATTATGTTCTTTGATTTTTCAAGTGCATTTAACACCATCCAGCCCATGATACTGAGAGATAAGCTCAAAGATATAGGAGTGAACCCATCCTTTGTCTCCTGGATCACGGACTATCTCACAGAGAGGCCACAGTTTGTCAAGTTGGGAAACTGCATCTCGGGGACAGTTTTGAGCAGCACAGGGGCTCCACAAGGAACTGTTCTGGCTCCATTCCTATTCACACTTTATACTGCAGACTTCAAATACAACTCTGAGTCCTGCCACATCCAAAAGTACTCTGATGACACTGCTATTGTGGCGTGTATCCAAAATGGACAGGAATCTGAATACAGGTATCTGATTAAGGCTTTCTGTGACTGGAGTCATAGAAATTGTCTCCTACTGAACACCTCAAAAACAAAGGAAATGATTGTGGATTTCCAAAGGTCTGGGCTCTGCCATCAGCCAGTTAACATCCATGGGGTGGACGTGGAGGTGGTGCCATCCTACAAATATCTTGGTGTTCATCTAGACAACAAGTTGGACTGGTCCCTTAATACAGATGCACTCTTTAAGATGGGGCAGAGCCGTCTGTTTTTTCTTAAGGAAGCTCTGATCAATTGATGTCTGTGGAAAGCTGCTGCAGATGTTTTATCAGTCCGTGGTAGCCAGTGCTTTGTTTTATGGTGCAGTCTGCTGGGGAAATAGTTTAAAGCAGAAGGGCAAGAGGCGACTGGAAAAACTGGTGAAGAGAGCTAGTTCTGTGGTTGGATCCAGTTTGGACTCACTGGAGGCTGTGGTGGAAAGGTATACACAGAAGAAAGTGAAGGCCATCATTCGTCACACTGATCACCCACTCCACACCATCCTGGACCAGAGAAAAAGCAGCAGTGGACGACTCACGTCTGTGTGCTGTAGGATGGAGAGATATAGAAGATCATTCCTCCCTGCAGCCACCAGAGTCTTCAACTCTTTAATATTTGGAAGATGAGCTACAAACCAAATGAATTTCCCTTCTGGGATTAATAAAGTATTTTTTTTATCTTTGTCTTTATATTTATTTACAATAAAGTGGTCTTGGTGACCCACTTTATTTTCAGACTTAGTTAATCCATTCAATATATTCCATATTCCTTTAATATTATTTGTGTTTTCTTCAATTAATTTGCCATAGTAAGTCTTCCTACTTGTCCTAATAATATTAATAAGTTTATTTTTATACCTCTTATAGTTTTGCTCAGATTCTTTTGTTCTTCGTATAATAAATTGCTTATATAACATATTCTTCTTTTTGCATGCATTCTGAATCCCCCTTGTCATCCATGGTTTATCCAAATATTTGTTACTGTATTTATATTTCATAATTGGGCAACTTTTATCATATAGTTTCTTGTAAATGTCTGAAAATGTGTTATAGGCACTATTTACATCATTTTCATTGTATATGCCACTCCAGTTTGTATTTATTAACTCATTTCTAAATGATTCGAGATCCTCCTCACGTATTTTCCTTTTTAAAATAATCTGCGTAGTCTTTCTCTCCTTCTTAAAGCCACATTTATGAATAGCAAACACTGGTAGGTGGTCTGAAATGTCTGCTATTAACAATCCATTTTCAATATTGCTATCCATACTATCTGTAAAAATGTTATCAATAAGAGATGCACGATCTGCCGTTATCCTACTAGGTTTGGTGATTAGTGGACGCATACCTTTGCTGTACAACAACTCAATAAATTCATCTGTTTTCTTATGCTTATTGATATTAAGTAAATCTATATTGAAATCTCCACATAAATAATTTATCTTATTTCTTATAGTGCTTAATATTTTATCCATTGTGGCAATAAATATATCAATATTACTGCCTGGTTTCCTGTACAAACAGTTCACCATTATATTTTTTTCCCTTTGTATATTCACTTCTATGGTGATGCATTCCATTACCTCATTAATGACTATACACAGATTTTCATGGTTCCTGGTGGATGCTGGATGGCTCTGCTAATTCGCCAATTTGGATCTTCTCACATTTGTATTGATTTTTAACTGTCTGGTGGTGCATCATTACATCCCTGGTTCTGACCATAACACCTGTACAAACAGAAAAATGAGAATGGCAACTGAGCTTCTCTACAGCTCAGCTGCTCTGAGAAGAATAAAGAAAAAAGTCCCATAACAAAAAGAGTCCATGCATGGGGTCCTGTTATTTGACCCTTACATAAAAATAAAAACAAAAACGCATAACATAAAATGTCACAACAAAGATGTGACCTGACTGAAAAAAAAAACCCCAATAATAATTGATTTTATTCAATTTCAGGTCAGAGTGGCTTTGTGTGGTATGAAGATTAGCTAGTATGATTGTACAAAAGTATATAAGCATGTTTAATCATTTGACAAAAACAAATATATAAGCCTGTGTCAAGATCTGTTCCTAAAGTCATTTTATTCCTTTGAAGGAATTTATTTATTCATTCGTTCATTTATTACATGTGTTAACCCCAGTGGGCTACATGTGCCTGAGAATTCAACATTAAACAACATGAGCCTCATGCATACATGATTAAATTGTGTGGGTTTTTTTGGGGTTTTTTTTTTTATTTCATTAGAAAAGCATATTATTTATAACATTACATAAACAAAACTTTCATTCCATTATGATAAATTCATCCGGATCTTCAGTCCAGTGAGAACACTGGTATTTTTGTACATATTTTAACATTTTCAGTTCCAACAACCGACCACATTTTGCAATTTTCCCCCCGACAATGCCAAATTGCCAAATGTAACTAAGAAATATTGCAGTGGCTTTAAAGATACAGCCCAATATTTTTTTTTTTTTTTTTTTTTTTTGTTTGAGTCAATAGGTCTTATTTTAGTCTACAGCCAGCTGTTTAGTCAAATTGTTGAAGGTCAAAGTCAGAGCCAGAATCCATGTCTTCTCAGGTCAGTCTTGACTTACCCAAAAGTCCTTTCAATCGGGTCAATTTGGTTTTAACCGTATACTGAGATTTGCTTCACAGTTACATAAACTTTTTAAACCACATTAGTCTATGGTTTGATAAAATGTAAGGTGGCCTCTGTCAGTTTGTATAGGTCTTGCCGCAAGTTGAGTTCATGAGGAAAGAAAACTTTAAACATATAAGGATCAGTTTTGAACAGAGATTTTTTTTTCTCCATTCAAATCTTTTACTTTAAATTCATTTCATTGGACATCTCTTATTCATCAATTCTATTTGAAAAGGAAGGCAAAACAAAACATTTCCCAGACTTTATGCGCAGCTAAAACACCCAGCACATACACACACAGCACACACAAAGAGCAGTCTCTCCTAACAATGCTCACTTTTCCAAATTTTAACACATGTATATGTTTTCACCATTTTACAAAATTATTTCAACCAAACCTTAGCATAATAACTTTTAATTAGTCCTTTTTTTTATTCTCACTAAACAATAACCAAAACTATCAGAGTATCCGGTCATGTAAAAATGAAGCACTATGTTCTGGATCCCAATTATAAATCTCGTCCTTATTTATTAAAACTATGTCACTGTGACATGACCAAAGGCCATCAGCAGGTCAGATAATCAGATTGATCGTTAGAGAAAATCCAACCTTTTGGACAAGGACAGTTAATCTTGGAGGTGAAAAACTTAATAATATTTTGCGACACAAAACATTCTCAAATTTATTCCAAAAAACTTGGAATTCCAAAAATGTACCAAAATTTTTGAATTTCAGAAATCTGTGAATTTTTCATATATTTTTTTTACGTAAATAAATATCAAAACTTCAAACAATTTAATTTCAAGAATGTTTATCGACCAAATTTTGTAAACATCGCAGAAATTTCAAACAACTCTAAAATCTTTTAAATTTGCAGAATTTCAAATTTTGAAAGAATACTTGAATTTGTCAACACATGTTGGTTATAAAGCATAACTTACCATGTTTGTTGTTTGCAAATGTCCTGCCACATGCCAGTGTCTTCAATCATCAAAAACCATTTTGAGAAAAAAGATTAAAAAATTATTCTAATAACATTTTTTTTAACATACAAGGAGCCACTGCAAAGGAGTCCAAGAGCCACTAAGTGGGGTGCAACTAACTTGTAGCTTGTGCTCCTGCATGAAGTAGACTGTGCTGAAGCCCACCTCTCCGAAGCATGCCAAAGCAGAAAAGTGAATCACACTCAAGCATGGCACAGTTGCGGTCACACTGGCCATTTGAAACCTGCTTTAGGGTTTAACACGGTTTGCCAGTGTGACCACGTCTTTATTTTATGTAGTTCTGCATTTTTACAGTATTTGAATGCCTTTACGGTATTTGCCAGAAAACTTTGTTGCCGGTGCTTTTACCATTTTTTAAAAAATTTTATTACAGTGAATTCCAACCATGAGTGAGGAGGGAACAGGGTGCAGCTATACGCTCTCATTGGCATAATACTTGAAGAAAACATCCAGGATTTTATTTTACAGACAGTTTCTGTAATTTTACAGTTTTGTATACCATTTTTGAAAAACAGAAAAAATACTTTAAAAATTGAGGGTTAATAGCCGTAGGATTTTTTTCACAGTGTAAAATTACTGAAAACATCTTTAAATCTACTAGCATTTTGTTGTGTAATAAGAAAAACAGGAAAATTGATAAAAATTACAGACCTTTTCCTGTAAATTACATTTTTTTTAACAGTGTGCCTCAGCTGAAATCTAAAGTGGGACTCATAAACAGCCCTGATGGGGTTTACCATATGTGACTAGCTCTTTACCATGTGTGCCTGTATGGAGGCTACATTTCTGATTATGTAGATATGTGCCTTGGTGCAGATAGAAGGGTTTCCATGCTTACATAGAGATCAGAGGGTTTCAAAAGGCCCAAAAACTTCCTAAAAGCATGAGCAAAAACAGAGTCATGCTCAAGACAAGTATTTTATCTCCCAGGCTCTCCTCCCTCCAACAACATGTGACAGTTCCGTGCACAAGATAACCAGGAAGAAGAGGTAAGCTTGGGATACTTCCCGTCACTCTGCAGAACCACCGCAGGGGTTGGCAAACTGAACACTGGCACTAGCCATCATATTTCTCTGCGTTCATGTGGAGCTCCAACCCTGGAGCTTCCCAGGCTCTGGGCTACAAACAAACAGGGTTCCCATTGAAGGAATTTTAGCTGTCCCTTAAAAAAACTCATCAGCGTTTGATCTCTGGCTTGTAAAAAAACAACAACAACTCAGAATCAATCTGTAAGTGATTTATGTTTGTTTATCAAATCATTTTCTTTTTCCACAACAACATGGAACAAGACTCAGGAAAAGGGTGTACCACATACATTTGGACTTGCAACCTTATTGTCAGGCCATATCCAGGTCCTGGAACTAATAAACAGTAGATATAACCCAGGCAGCACAGAAAACAGATCCATTTAATCCAACTGCAAAACAAAGACACACAGGCTTTGTTGAGCACACAGGATGTAAGAAATCATAATAAATCTGAGGTTTTTTTTTTTTGGGGGGGGGGGGGGGGGGGGGACTTGAGAATGTTTTGACCCTATGCTCTGTGAGAAAATGATGGAGTGTCAGAGGAGTGATCTGATGATGTGGAGGGACGAAGATCCTCCTCAGGAGCAGGCCTTGGGTCCAGTTGGCCACCAAGTTGAGGATTCTCAAACAAAATGAGCAGTGAGCTCTGTTACATCGTGGTGAAATGAGCGTTACATTGTGTAGAACATGGCTAAGATTCTCTGGGATGTCTGGGTCAAAATAAGACCAGTTGTTATTTCTTGACTGACTGGCAGACATTGCATGTTGGCCAACACACATGGGGCTATGCCTCTGTGAAAGTCATATAGATTTGAGAGCTTCAAAGATTCTTCTCTGTACATTTCTTCCTTAAACATACCAAACATATAGAACTGTACAGTGTTTCCTTTTGGGCCTAAGCCTGTGTAATCATGATATGGAACAGTGTCATAGGACTGAAGGAACCACAGTGCTTCCTCAGTAACATGTAATCAGATAATGAAAGATTTTTTTTGCAGAAAAGAAATGTATTTCTGATTGATTTAAACAAGATGTAACAAAAGCTAAAAAAAAAAAAAGGGGAGAGAGAAAGAGACAGCAAGAGAGAGAGAGAGATTTAAAAAAACAAGCTCAGTGACAAATATACCCTAAGTACTTTTGCCAACTGGCATCGAAACCACAATTTGCTGCCAGGGATTACTCTGCTTACCAGTGAGACACACGAGTCTGCTGTATCTGCTGTGTTTAGGATGAGGCAAGACAGAGAAATTCACATATACACAGTGTGTGTGTGTGTGTGTGTGTGTGTGTGTGTATAAATAAATATATATATATATATATATATATATATATATATATATATATATATATATATATTAGTGCTGTCAGGCGATTAAAAAAAAAATCTAATTAATTACAGGATTTGTAATTAATTAATCTAATTAATCGCATTTTAATCTCATATCTGCTTAAGGTCCCAAAATAAAGATTTTGAATTCCAGGACATTAAAATTACATTAAAAGACATAAAAAAAACATTTAAAAATAAGGTGGGAGTATTAACAACACATTTTTAGGTACCCTGATGCATAAGGAACACATGAAAAAAGTTTCACGGTTCTGTCTTTACAAAATCTACGCATTCCTGCACTTAAGATAAGCTGATTAAATTTTTAGGACGGTTTTTGCTTTTACTCAATGTTGACTCGATTTTCACTGCAGTATGAACTTCTATACTTCTATGAGGTCAGGAGAACCAGGGCTAAAGGCTAAAAACTGTGAGGAACTATGTACAAAACACTTAATTCAAGTCTTGGATCAAAGAAAAGTGAAGTATTCTCAGTTTAACATGCTCTGAACACACAAACTGTTGCTGATTGGTGCAGAGCAGTCCCAAACTAAAACATGACACCAGGAAGATGGAAGCAAATTTTCAAAGAATTCTTTAGATTTAAATACAGGATATGTATTGATCATTCAGGGCTTGTTTAATGCAGTAAAGAGTGTAGAATTATCTGTTTTTTGCAGAATTGAGCTAGAGCAAACGGTTGATTTTCTGCAGATTTTCAAAAAGGACGTGCAAATGAACGCGATGTGGAAGGCAGTCACAAATCACTCTCGCTTCCCTCCCTCGGGTTTTTTCACGTGTAATACATTCAGGGACCGTTGGAAATTTGAAAATCTGACGAGAACACCCCTTTTTCCAAGTAGAACACACGGTTTGTAAATGCCAGACATTTAAAAATAAGTGCGTCTTTGAACACCCCACGGGTTTGGGATCCAGATTAATCTGCGTTAATTTTTATAACGCGTTAATATGCGGTGTAATTAATTAATCTAATTAACGCATTAAAATGACAGCCCTAATATATGTGTGTATATATATATATATATATATATATATATATATATATATATATATATATATATATACATATGTGTGTGTATATATATATATATATATATATATATATATATATATATATATATATATATCAGAGCCCGCCCGATGGGGGATTTTGGGGCCGATGCAGATGTCCATGCCGATACCGATACTGAGGGCAAAAAAAAGAAGATATCCGATATATCGACCAATGTCCAATATATTGGCTGAAATATAATAAATTAATTTATATACACTGGATACATACTCTATATGAACACAAATTATAATACCCATATGATTCAAGACAGAGACAGAACACAATTAAATTCAAACGAGGAACTTTAATTATAAAACTGTCGACAGAAGAACTGTAGTTTAAACCAATGATAAATAAGAACAATCTCTAAACACAATAATAAACAAATAAGTCAAACTTTATACACAGTAAGTAGAAAAAAAATCAAACTGTAAACACACAATGATCAATAAAAATGTTCAACTTTAAACACAATGATAAATAATAAAAAAGTCAATTTAAACACAATGATGAATTTAAAAAAAAAATTCAAACTGTAAACACGCAATGATAAATAGGAAAAATTAGACTAAACACACAATGACAAATAAGGCAAATTTGTGCAAACAAACTAGTGCAAACTGTATTTTAAGAATACAATGAAAATAAATATTAAAAAATAAAGTTTTCAAACTGTTAACGTGTAAACAGTTACATAATGCATATATCATTTCACAAAGATGAAACTTACATGACATTAAAACGCTGTATAATACTCTTATATTAGATAATGGTGGACGTGTGAATAAACAGTAACCTTAACTCTGTTTATCTCACTAAAGATGCAACTAGCACGACGTTAGAACGCCGTTCTGTAGTCTTACTTTAGATTATGGTGGACGTGTTAATTTACAGTTACATACATCTTTGTTTATTTTTACAAAGGTGCATCTTACACAACGTTAAATATTGTTACACACTCTTTAAAACTTATGTGAAAAAACCTAGAAATGCTCTTCCTGGCATCTCTTAACAGTGTGTTTTTGTCATGGAGCACTAAAGTGTAGAGTTACTTTGCAAAGTCACAGCTTACCATGGAGTAATTTAAATTGTTGCCGTCCTCTTCTGTAGCGGCTGAGTTTGAGTGGGGGAGAGGAGGAGCTGCAAAGCATGGTCTGCGTGTGAGGGGAGGCGCTAAACACTGGAAGCTGTCATGGTGTCCGAGCCGGAGGCTGGAGATTAGGTCTGATTAAATCTCAGCAGTTACCACAGAAAAAGACTTGGCCAATGGACCAATGAGCAACAAACACTGTGAGCAGGCAGTGCTCATGGGAGCATGGTTATCAACATCCACATAGTTTAATGCTTACCTTAGTCCAACAGCCAGTCTCTGTTAAGGTGCCATGGCAGCTCTGTAGGCCATAGATTGTCTGACCAGTTCAGGGCTAGTAAGGGTCAGAAGTTCATCCATCTGCACAGCTCTCATCTGGAAACACTGGTGATGGCGCTGGCTGTCGGGCCTCAGCCACAAGAAGATGAAAATCATCTTGTTATTCTCTAGGCTGGTCTAAAGGATTTACCCAGAGCCTGCTTCTTCTACCTCTCCTTTGGACAATGTCCAGCAAAAAAAAGAAATACAATTGTTCTCCTTCTGCTCACAGGAACTGAATGTAAAATACAGACAAAAAATAGCTATTTATCAACCTTAAAAAAAAAAAAATGAACTAAAATCAGTCTATTTACTGTGACTAAGTTTCAGAACAACAAAGCAGAATATCATATTGTAACTACTGACAGTTTGTATGGTTGAAACGTTTTAAAACATGATTTTTGAACACACTTACCCATGGTAGAAGCCAAAAAAATCATGTGATTGAACTGGAAGCAAATTGCAAAACAAACTATGAAAGGAAATGTGTCCCCTGTTTTCTTGTTGTTGCTGCTTTGTACATGGTTGTTATCGCATTATTTAACAACCCCTGCTGGAACATGTGGTTCTCGTGTGATCAATCAATCAATCTTTTTTTATATAGCGCCAAATCACAACAAATGTTATTTCAAGACACTTTACAAAAACATTTACAGGTCTAGACCCGTAAATGTTAATACAATTTTATTAGCAGAAACCCAACATCAAGACAAGATAAGGAGTCTTATCTTATCTTAATCCACCATGAGTACAGGACTTTGCAGCATTTAGCAAGTTACAATGGCAAGGAAAAACTTCCCTTTAACGGGCAGAAACCTCGGACAGAACCAGACTCATGTTAGACAGACATCTGTCTCGACTGTGTTGGGGTTAGAGAGGGACAGATAGAGGACAGAGAGTGGCAGAGAGAATGGGGGGGGGGGGGGGGGGATAGGGATATTCACACACACACACACACACACACAAACACACACGCACACACACACATACACACACACAGAAAGGGAGAGAGAGAGAAACAGACGCAGTCTGAAGTTTGGTGCTGTGGCGACAGTTAAGGAGAAACCAGCAGGCCATTCCCAGCAACAATCCAAAGCCGTAGCAGCTGGTGTCGGACAGGAGCACAGCAGCAGGCCGTCTACTTCACCGATCCCCAGGAACCTACAAGACAAACTCAGAGCCTCACAGAGAGGTGTATGGTCAGTAACTATAACAGGACATTAAGACTAGAAGTTAGGCTGACAGAAAAAAAAGGGAAACAGGAGCCCTGTGTGTCAGCTCCCCCCAGCAGTCTAAACCTATAGCAGCATGACTAAGAGCTGGTTCAGACCTGATCCAGCTCTAACTGTAAGCTTAATCAAAAAGGAAAGTTTTAAGTCTACACTTAAAGGTTGAGACCGTGTCTGCTCCCTGGACCTCAACCGGTAAGTTATTCCAAAGAAGAGGAGCCTGATAACTAAAGGCTCGACCTCCCATACTACTTTCAGAGACCCTAGGTACAACGAGCAGACCTGCATGTTGAGAACGCAAAGACCTAGACGGATTATACGGAACGATTAAGTCTTTAAGATATGATGGCCCGATGCCATTAAGCGCTTTGTAAGTCAGAAGAAGAATTTTAAACTCTATTCTAGATTTTATAGGTGTGATCTTAAGCTCTCATTCACCCAGCTGTCATGTAGCGCGCTGCGCTACACTCCAGAAACGCATCGCGGGCATCGCCCAAAAATCATGGCACTGCGCAGTGCGGCACTCATGCTTTATGTGTGAATTGAGGGTTAGTTGCAACCAATGTTTTGTGACAGGGACTCTAATGCACCACCGGACTGGCTGTTGTGACTTTCTATTTGGCTGCAAGAGCAGGGATATAAACCACTGTTAAATAAAAGACAAAAGCTCTGAAGTCTTTTCCAAAATGGTCTCAGCATTTACATGTATTGCATGAGGCTGGATGTCAAAAATGGGAAAGGGGTAACATTAACATTGTCAAGTCACAACAGAAAAATGACTGAATGTTATTACAGTTAACTTTTCCTATCTTGAGAGTGCTTGAATGTGGCACCAAATGCAAATCATTTCAATGGGACAGAAATTATTTAAGGGGGATGCAGCATGGCAAAATGTGAGGTCAAAGAACACAGCGAAACAGAATGAATGGAACCAAACCTTGTCTGTAGCCAAGTGATACATTCAATTTAACTTGATAGATTTTGAAGATTCGAAAAAGATTTGAAATAACACTTAAGACTGAGAGGAGGAGTAACTTATCAGAGTGGACCTTAAGTCTGAGCCACATGTGGGTTCCCCCCTCGCGCAATAAGGAGCGTGCCTACCGGACTCTCCAAAACAACACAGGGATTTTTGTTCCTTAGATTTTAACACTGGGTGAGACCTATAAGTGATGGGAAATCCAGCTCTTTTTAGAGAACCCGCTCCTTTGGCTTGGCCCACTTAAAAGAGCCAGCTCTTTTGGCTCCCATGCAGCTGTTCAATTTTTTTTATTGCTTAAATTAATCTATTACCAACAATAATGTAAATTGTATGCAAAAATTATTATTGTTGTAAAAAAAAAAATAAAAAAAGGGGGGGGGGGGGGGGGTTGTTTTGTTTTGTTTTTGTTTTATTTTTTTAATTTTGGATTTTTATACATTGCCTTCGTTCACTCACCCTGCAGGGTGCTAAAAAATTAATTATAAAATGCAGAAAAAACAAATGTGTTTTTCTACTAAACATTTTAAGTAAAACAACACAGAATCAGTGGCTCCATAAGAGATTTTAATCTTGCATACTTTACTCCTTTTCCTGCTGTCACTCATTTTTATAACTGCACCTTTTCAGTGCATTTGTGTTGTTTCCTCCTCTCTTGTCTCTCTGACCCCCTCCCTCCTGTTCTCCTGTTTGTGTGTAACTGCTCAGCGCAAATAGTGGGGAAATTTGGCTCTTTCAGCTCCCAAATTATTATTACCTTTATTACCACAACAATGTAAAATGATTTACAGTATATTAAGGTCTTTATTTATTGTATTACTTTAGCTCATTGTTCATCCCATTCTTTCATTCTTTATGAAAAATAAAAAATAAAAAATGAATTGGCTCCAATCATGTGCTTAAAAAAAAATAAAATAAATAACAATCCGGGAGCCTAAAAAAAACAAATTGGCTCCCAATCAGGAGCCAGCTCCTGTCATTCACTTTGAAGAGCTGCTCGTTCACGACCAACGCATCACTAAAACCTATGCTTTTTGTGCGTCTACCTGCTATACCAGTGTCTGCTTATTCCGCATTGGTGGTGTGGATGACTTGGTTTTTTTGGGGGGAGACTGACATATTTTTGCCAACAACAGACCGTGGCTGTGGCGATGGATTTAAAATAACCGAGGCCAATCTGTTGACTGAAATTATCATTTAACACTACCACTGGAATCCAAATGTTCATTTTTGGTTTGGTTGTGTCTTTGTGTGTATTTTGAATAAATTAATGTTCAAATTAAGAGGGTGTTTTGATCAAAATTAAATTTCATTCTTCGAACTGACCTGAATGTTTTTAAGTTTTGGGTAGATATCACAGTGATTTCTCTGACTGATTTGCCTATACCCCTGAGAAAACTTGGAGTATAATTCTAGCTTACCTTGTAAATGTATCATTTCTTTTTCTTTCTTGTGTTTAGGTCAACAGGATTGCATGGGTGTTGTTTTAGCTGTGTTAAGTTGATTGTTACAATTTCTCCATCTAATTGTTTTTCTCCAACAAGCAACAAGGTAACTTAATTGCCAAACTGAGCGTTTTATAAAGACATGACGTCTAACAATAACAAAACTAACATCAAGTGTCAACGCTTCTCAATTGTTCTTTGCAAGCATGACAGGGACACAAAAACATAGAACAAGAAGCCTAAGTTAAAAATATATATATCTACAGTGTTTTTAAGGCTCACATTCATTCACAAAAATAAACTTTTCATTTACAGGAGAAGTCGGCAGGGTTTGCCCTTGAAAATGTCAATGATCTCATCGTAGTCCGGGGTCACTGTAAGTTCTCTCTCAAATGTCAGCAAACAGAGCGACTTGAGGCGACTGGTAAGCATGGTGCTCCTGTTAGGGGTTTAAGTGAAGCTATAGCGTAAGTTCAGTCAGGAAGACTGTCTGGGTGTTCCTTTCGTTCATTCACTCTCTCATCACCTGTCTAGGAGAGAGGCATGCCAGTTCTTTCTATCCAATCACAACTTCCCTGCTTCATTGGTTAGCCAATCATCACGTAGCTGTGTCAAACTTTAAATTTTGCCTTGTCTGCTGTCAGTTGTCTTTCAGGATCTGTGCGCGTATGGCAACATACATACTCACAATCGTTTTGATCCTTCTGTCAGATGTATCCATGTCGGATCTCGAACATGATCAGCTCCCGGGCGATCCCGATTTCGGCGATGATTTCCTGGTAGAAACTGCTTCCACCTCCTCTGGCTTCTGACGCAGGAGCGCTCGCCTCTTGCTGTGGGACACATCCACTCATGAAGAGGCGGCGTTAAGGTTCCATCTCAAAGATCTTGGCATTAATCCAGATCCAGATTTGCCCCTTTCTCAACTCCGTCAGCTGGCGGAAATTACAGCCCACAGTAGCCAGCTGGGAATCGCTCAGAGTCCGGATCCCGTGGTACCGGCTCCCCCAGCTGCTCCATCACGCGGACGGAAAAGAACCAGGAAGGCCAATAACACGCAAGCCCCGGCTCAGAAGAAAAAACTTCTTCTGGTCCATCAACATCAGGCGATTTCCTGGCAAATGCAATCCAGTCCCTGGCAAACTTCTTGGGATCCATCGAGGCTCGCCTACAGTCTCTGGAGAATGCTGCGTCCGTGCCGCCTTCTACCCTCCTGGCCACCCAGGCGCTCCTGCCGCAGCCAGCGCTCACGGCTACCCCGGCTTCAGGCACGCTCACCGCCGCTCAGCATTCCCTGGCCTCCACCGTCCCGGCTCCACCTCTAGGTAGGCCCTTTATTCCTCGAGCTGCCAACATCTCAGCATGCCTCAGGTCAAAAATCCTGCTAGGCAAAGATATCAATCTTTTGAGCCTGATTCTGCCATCCCCTGAGTGTGAAAAAAAACCCTCTCTTTGGGGGAAAACGTCACTGCCGTAATCAAAAACGCAGACCCACACCTCATCAGAGATATGTCCATCGGTGAATTCCTAGTAGCTTTTGGCATTTTGCGGGATGTTATTTGCTCCATTTATCCCAAAAGAAGGGCAGAATTAGATGCCTATTTGGCCTTAATAGGTGATCTCAACTTAAAATATGGCAAAATATTCTATCAGTACCATAAATCCTTCTCCAGCAAAGCAGCACTTTTTATAACACAGTTTAACACTTTCCTGGACTGGTCGGTCTTGGACACAGAGCTCTTGGTTTTGGTCGCTGGCGGAACTCAGGCTGTCTTATGCGGCACCTGCGGCAATGTAGGTCACTCCGATCCCCTTTGTCCCCGTCAGTGCCGTTTCAGACTCCTGCCCCTGCGGCTCTTCCTCCCACGACGCAGCCGCCGCATCCTTCTCCGCGCACCGATGCTCGTGGGCAGCAGGTGCTTATGTTTAACAACATTCCTATTTGCAATAATTTTAATGAGAATGTGTGTACATTTCCCAAATGCATGTTTCTGCACATTTGCAGTGGATGCAAGGATGCTCACCCCCGGTCTGTTTGCCCCGGGCACAGCCGGTTCTCCTGGACCTCTGCACGGCAGCAAAACCATCGAGAAGCTCAAGTGTTGTTTTGAGTCTCTGGGCGTCCCCTTGTCAGAAGAGAAAACAGTAGGGCCAGGAACTCGTTTGGAGTTCCTTGGTATTTTACTGGATACTGTCGCTATGAAAGCTTCTTTCCCTGAAGACAAACTGCAGCGCATTCGCAAGATAGCCTCCTCTTCTTGCTCTGCAGAGAATATCACTAAACAGCAGCTGCTCTCTTCTCGGCCATTTAAACTTTGCCATGCACGTCATTCCTCAGGGGCTTTCATTCATCTCAAGTTTGTTAGATTTGGCTTCATCAGTTCCAAATTTGCACGATAACATCTCATTAGATGAAGGTTGTCGCTCAGATTTACGCTTCTGGTCTCATCTGCTGGAGCATTGGAATGGCGTCACTTTCTTTTATAACAAGCTTGCACAATTCTCTGATTCACTTCAGTTCTTCACGGATGCATTTCCATCCGTGGGTTTCGGAGGTTTTTTCCAGGGTCAGTGGTTCACCAGCCGCTGGCCTCACGATTTTCCTCAGCTTATGTCGTCATCTGCGTTGCATGAGATCTATCCCATAGCAGTCGCATGCCACGTGTGGGGGCATCACTGGCATTGCAAGCGCATCGCAGTGCTATGTGGTAATGTGGCTGTAGTCAGCATTATCAATAAAGGGCGCTCCTCCTCCAGTGTCATCATGCCTTTCATAAGGAGCATCACATGGTCTGCTGTTACTCACAACTTCATCATTACTGCTCGTCATGTCCCAGGTCATTCCAACATCCTGGCTGATTCTCTCTCCCGTTTCAAATTCCAGACTTTCCAGAGCATCTGTCTAGAGGCCATCTCCGCTCCAACTCGCATTCCCACTCTCAGGGATCCACCAAAACAAACCAAAAAGGACCCAGGCACACATGACACACACTCAGGGTTGTAAAATAACCAAATCCCAGGAGAACACAGCACGCAAAAGGAGGGGATACCGCCACCCAGACCACCAGCACCACCACCAGTCATCACCAACTGAAAAGGGAATAAAAAAAAACTATAGAAGTAATCTAAACATAACAAGGTAACTTAAAACAAATTCTTGCCAAAAAAGGGATACAGGTCCCTACCACCCAAACACATTTAAAATATAGGTTAAACACAAAAAAGAAAAGGGAGTTGAAGGGATGTGTGGGCTGTCTCCTCAGGAAAGGCTACACAGCTGGAAAACCAACCAGTCCTAGCCCACAGGGTTGGAAGGGGCAGGCAGAGCAACACAGAAGACAGACAACTATAGAGATTAACAGCAGTAAGCTTAATGCCAGGTGAAGTCACTAGATGAGGCGGGGACAGAACAGGCTACTAGCAAGCCTTAGCAAAGCAGCAGAAAAGCAGTCAGCCGGGACAAATCAGCAAAAGTGCAGGCAGGGCAGCAGGAGACAAAGCAGCGGAGACAAAGCAGCAGAGACAAAGCAGCAGAGACAAAGCAGCAGCAACAAAGCAGCAGAGACAAAGCAGCAGAGACAAAGCAGCAGAGACAAAGCAGCGGAGACAAAGCAGCGGAGACAAAGCAGCGCCATACAACAGGAAAAAACACGCACACACTAGCAACAAACCAATTGCTCTGCAGCACAAAATAAAAGCTATGAGCATTATCACAAGATCTAAGAATCCACAAAATAAGACCATGCAGACCTCCCTGTCTCAGTCAAACACTCGACCCCGAAGTACACAGCGTAGGCGGGGCTTCCATGGTGGCACAGGGGGGCACCCACCCCCCCTGCAGTCTGATTGGCCACCCCGTGTGCCCCCCAACGGCCATTGACTCATCATAATGTCAATCATTGCATTGCATAAAGTTACCGATGCTGCATGATAAAACGGAAGCAAAGTCGAAACCTTGTTTGATTAGACTATGTTAAAAACTCATGAAGGCTTTTATTTTGGAAAAAGAAGAAAGTGGCACCTCGGCTCCGCGCATGAACTCGTGTAACTTCACCAGTGATGAACTTTTCATCAACGTGATGTTGAAAGGTGCATCGAGCTAAGGTAAGAACAGAACACTACAGGTTCTTAAACAATGTTTTGCGAACTTCTGTTCCACTTGGGCCTAATTTGGTTGAATTTGCATGTTAAATTGTTCACTGTGTTTTACTTAAGTTAGCTCTCCATCTGGATAAATGTAGGCTAGACATCTCTCCACTGTTTCAGTAGCGTTAGTGTCATTCCTGTGTTGAGTGTTTTGCTAATAGTCAACAATAGAGTATCATGTTGCCACTGTGATGTGACGGTTACAAATAACATGGTGCTTTTCGTTGTGTTTGTAGACATGTTTTTCAATGAATGTAGACTATAGCATGAAACGGAGGCAGGGAGATATCTCCAGCTTCTTCACTAAGAAGAAAACTAGGGAGAGTGACCAGGAGGAGTGTGAGAATCAGGGTGAATGCAGCCAAGCTAACATTGACCAAAATTCCGAGGGCCAGACCAGCGCTCATGGACTTCCAGGTGAAAATTCAGGAATTAGGGAAATGCTTTAAAATGTGTAATGTGTGGTGCTCTCTGCACAATTACAGTTATTTAGTGAATTAAGGATTTTAAATAGGCTACCTCCTTTTAATTATGGTACTAAACCAGCACACACTTAAAATTGTGTAGTTGTTAAACAGTTCATATATTCATGCTATGTATTGTTTAAAAAATAATCATGTACACTTTATAGTGTATGTTAAATTTAAAATTGAGTTCATAAAGTGCTGACTTTGTCAATCAATACTTTCAGATGCACAAAGAGAGAGGACTGACAAAGGTGACGAGTCTGACCATGCTGAGTCAGATGACAGCTGCAGCTACAGTAGTTGCAGCAGCTCCAGCAGCAACAGGAACCCCCCAGTTCATCTGACCTTTGCTACGCGGAAAGGTCCCCAAGGTAGAATATTTGTTACAAATTATATTAACCTTTCACCAGCAACGTCTGAATTACTCTTTTGTATTAATTTCCTGCTGAAACGCAGTTTTCCCTTTAAATATTCTAAAGGGCTTGACAATCAAAATGTTACTTTCGAGTTGTTGTTGCTTGGTGATCCAACTCAACTTTTATAAAGTTTAATAAAATCCTCATTTAAAAATTTCAAAATCTTTGCATATATTTTTCAAACATTTGCCATATTTTTGTCTTTAATTTTTAGGGTTGATCATGAGTATTAATTTCCACAGACTTATTTTGGATTTATTTTTAATATTTCCAGACATTTCTCAAACCAGAGCTTCAGGTCCTGCGCAACCTGTCCTGAAGACCCTCCCTCGCACCCAGCATGGACATGTTAGGACCAGAGCATTAAGGGCTTCGTGGTACAAAACCTATACCTGGGTGGAATCCTCCCAAAGCCAGGACTGTGCTTTTTGTTTTGCATGTAGGCATTTATCACTGCCCTGTGTTCCAGAGACAACGTTCACCTCGGCTACTGGTTTTTCAAACTGGAAAAAGGCCACATATAAAGATAGAGGGGAATTATTTTTCTAAAGAGTAGCATGGAGCAACCTGTTCTTTGCTGAGCAATAGTGATTTTGAATATTGTTGTTATCCATTCCACTGTGAGAATTTGAGTGTCAGTGGGGAATTATTTTTCTTAAGAGTAACTACTACATGGAGCAACCTGTTCTTTGCTTTGAGCCTTTTTTCCTCTGCTTGAAAATAGCAAATAATTAATTAAATGAGTATATCTGGAACCACAAGGTCTGTTTGAATAACTTTTGTGTCATAGGGAACACTTTGAGGATTTCATGAGATGGGCATTAGTATATGTGTTATTGGTAAAAAAAATAGTAAATGAAGATGACACACAGTAGGGTGACACACAGGAGGGTTAGGGTTAGGGTTAGGGTTACCACCACCACCACCACCACCTAAAAAAAAAAAGCACCAACTTCTGACTTACTGTAGGCTACAGCAAACATCATAGTGTTTTGTGTTAGCCACTTGGTAAAAGTATACCTAGCAGATTTAATGTCGCCAAAAAAAGCAAGATAAAGACATAAGCAATGTCATATTGAAGTGGGCAGCCTTCAGTTTTGATACTTTTGGGCGGCCCCCCCAGATCTATTGTTGTCACCCCCTGTGCCCCCCACCAGAAAATTCTCTGGACCCGCCCCTGGTACACAGACAGCAGTGCAAAGGAAGAAGCAGGGGAAGGATCACTGCTTTAATCCTCTTCCCCTGCACAACGATTGGCCAGCAGTGGCGCTCTATTTAAGGAACACGCACTGCATGGGGAGATACGCATTAAGGGCTCTAATTTCGTAGACCAGGCGCAGGCGTACGCGCACCTGCCCTGCGCCGGCCTTCGCCGTGACCGGGGGACCACAGGGCGTGACCGGCGCACTTTGCAAGTTTCCTGCATTGCCAAGAGAGGCGCAGTACAGGCGCACATGAGCGCAGAGCTGCGCGTCCACGCGTCCCTCCACGCAAATGGCAGAGAGGGAGGAGAAAAGCCGCGGGTGGGTTTAACACAGCCGAGCGCTGTTTTCACCAATCAAATGAGCGCCTCTCCTCGCCTTTAAATGCCCTGCGACTGAGGCGCAGCGTCTGATTGGTCTGAGTGATCTCCAGCACCATGGAGAGAGTGTTGGTAGCGGAGACGGTCAGAGCCGCTGTCCCTGCAGCAGGTCAATGGACAGCGGGGCGCATCGGAGGACACGACGCGCGTCACCTTGTGGGCCAGCTCCCGGGACAGATTTAATCTGTTCCTTTGTCTTTATCCGGAGTAAAAAATTAAGAGGCAGTTACACAGCTGGCTTATCCATTCAGAATACTTTTGATCCACCTGCACTCCTGGTTTGTCATCGCCAAGCAGAACCTTTGGTGATACACTGTATACTCTCCCAGTGTCTCCACCTCATCCTCCTTACAATAATGTACTCTATCTTTTTAGATCAGGTTAAAAATAAAGACTAAAACAGAGAAATATGGGAAATCACAGGTAAATCCTGTGTGACACACATTTATTTTGTCTGTTTTTTCTTCGTCTTTTCTCTCCCTCTTTTCTTTGAATTCAATGAAATGAGAGAACCAGATATACTCAGTATCAGATGTTAAGGCTGTTTATTGTTTAATCGTAAGATGTGCATCAAACTTCCAGCTGCCGTCAGGTTAACTTTCCATTATGACAAACGGCTTTAATCTGACATCAGATGTGACGGGACAGTTAATATAGATATAAATGTATATGCTGGTTCAGACAGTTACATTAAATAGTGATTGCTGTGATTGTTTACTGCATCAAAATGTGCCTGACACTCTGGAAACCTGCCTCTGAGGCTTTGATAACATGTGCGCACATGTGCGCCTGTCACCAAATTACAGCTGCGTGGGGTGCGATCCGCCTTGCGCCGAGGATAGACCAGGTTGGAGCTGGCGAGCTTTCAGCGCACTTTTTTGGCACAAAATTGTCACTGCGCCAACATGAATCTGCTGACACCTCCCCCCGGTGCGCCGTCAACTCCCCCTGGCGCGCCGTCACACCCATCTCTGCGCAGACGGTCTACCAAATTGTCAAATTGGCAGCGCACGGCGGTGTGCTGCACGAAATTAGCACTGCGCAGGCTGCGCCAGGCTTGTGCCCCCTGCGCTGCGCCACGAAATTAGAGCCCTATGTCTTATGCTGCTACAATCATTTTGTTAGTTGTTGGCAACATCTTCGTGAACTCAGTGTCACATGAGTCTGTCAGTGATTGTTTAAGATTTTTGATCACATCCACTGTGTCTGTCACCGACACGTTGATGGGCTGGAAGCTTTTTGAGGCAAAGTCAGATTTGTTGAACCATTCCTTGAAGAGCACAAGGAGGAATATGATTTTTTTCTCATCTGCTGCAGTAATGACTATGCCTCAATCTCACTTTGCCCACCCTCTTCTGCGTATTGTGCCAGAACTTCCAAAATGACATCATACAGAGCAAACACTTTACTTACTGCTGCCAAACTTTAATCCCATATTGTGTCACACCCTCACTCCAGTTCCAGTGGTCTCTGATCAGGCCACATCTCTTTTTGCCCACCAATGACACATGCATGGTATTCACTGCCACAAATAAAACTGTGCAAAGTGTTTGTGGAATCGAAAAACTTTGTGGCATCCGCCAGTGTCCACACCACAGCTGATTTAGTCTGTGAGAGTGACAGTGCGCGTAAACAGCATTTTGAAAGGTGCGCTTGAGGATGGCTTGAACGCCTCCCTTGTGTCCAGCCACAACAGAGGCACCATCAAAACCTAAACCAACACACAAGTTAGAGTCCAGTTAAAAGGTGCAACAGCGTCCTCTATTTTCTCCGCAAAACCACGCCTAAGTGGGTGGACCTGGGAACGTTAGGCCAGCCCATAACCCTGCCCCTGGTTTGTGTGTAATTTTAGGTCTTGCAGAAAAAAACACTTAGGTTTACTTACTGTTTCTGTTTCATTTGTGTATATTACCCATAAGATATGAGCCAAAATAGTGTCCTACCCTTTTTTCTAACTAAGGATCCCTATAAAAATAAGAGTAGAAATAAATTATAGGAATACCACTGTTCTTCTGTTCTTGTGTCAAAGGTGTACATAGGAAGGAAAGTGGGCTTACAGGGATCACAAAGTGAACTCCTCTATTCTACAAATGACATTGTGCAGACATCTGTTCTGTTTGAGAAATCCAGTTTTCTTGAGGGAAAAGAGTGAATTAAAATCATTAAAGGCAAAGTCAGGTCAGAAACTAGTAGACCTTTCATGATTAGAGAGTATGAGAGGCCAGGTCTGGTTAAGAGCTTCAGTCCCAGAGCAGCAGAGGGCTTACAGGTACATACCTTAGATAGATGGATAGATACTTTATTGATCCCAAAGAGAAATTCAAGATATCCCATCATTGCTCGTACAAACAATCAAGTTAAAAACACAAAAGGTGGGATACACAGGTTAAAAACAGTTAAGACCAATATATTAAGATATAAATTCTGAAAGACTAAAGCATTAGAAAACTTTAAAAGGTGTCACCAGTGTCTGTTCACTGAGCTGTAGAGCCTAATTGCAGTAGGGACAAAAGTGCTCCTAAACCGGTCATTCCTGCATGTCCATGAGCGGAACAGATCCTTGAGACTACTTTTCTGGCCTGCCAGGGTGTTGTGAAGAGGGTGGCGCACATTGTCCATTATGGCCTGTATCTTGCTAAGTGTGCGTCCCTCCACAACAGTCTCCAGTGAGTCTGGTGTCCTACCGAGTACTGAGCCAGCCTAGCCCTAACCTTGTCCTCTGACAGAGTCTGACTCCTAGCACAGCTCCTTTTAGACCACTTAGGGGCTGATTGATATTTATATGCAAATGGGGCTGGTCCAAAATGGGGGGGGGGGGGGGGGGGGGGGGGGTTATCAAACTTTTTTTGGAGCACTGGGCGGGCTGGGCGAGGGGGCACAAGGTTTTTATTTTGGCTTGGGGGGGGGGTCATGCAAATTTAAATTTGTTAAGTTTGGTATGCTTTTTTGTTTGTTTGCATTCGTATTTTTTTTTTATTGTCAATGTACAAATTAACAAGGCATCACATTCAAGTGAAAACAGTCTTACAACAAGAAAAAGACCGAGCAATCACAATAGTAACAAAAAGATAACTTACATAAAACACACAAAAAAAAAGAGAAAAAAAAAAGAAAAAGAAAGAAAAATAAATGATTAAACACAAGGGGCTCTAATTTCGTGGCGCAGCGCAGGGGGCACAAGCCTGGCGCAGCCTGCGCAGTGCTAATTTCGTGTGGCGCACCGCCGTGCGCTGCCAATTTGACAATTTGGTAGGCCGTCTGCGCAGAGATGGGTGTGACGGCGCGCCAGGGGGAGTTGACGGCGCACCAGGGGGAGGTGTCAGCAGATTCATGTTGGCGCAGTGACAATTTTGTGCCAAAAAAGTGCGCTGAAAGCTCGCCAGCTCCAACCTGGTCTATCCTCGGCGCAAGGCGGAGCGCACCCCACGCAGCTGTAATTTGGTGACAGGCGCACATGTGCACACATGTCATCAAAGCCTCAGAGGCAGGTTTCCAGAGTGTCAGGCACATTTTAATGCAGTAAACAATCACAGTAATCGTTTAATATAACTGTCTGAACCAGCATATACATTTATATCTATATTAACTGTCCCGTCACATCTGATGGAAAGTTAACCTGACGGCAGCTGGAAGTTTGATGCACATCTTACGATTAAACAATAAACAGCCTTAACATCTGATACTGAGTATATCTGGTTCTCTCATTTCATTTAATTCAAAGAAAAGAGGGAGAGAAAAGATGAAGAAAAAAAGAGACAAAACAGATGTATGTCACTCAGGATTTACCCGTGATTTCTCATATTTCTCTGTTTTAGTCTTTATTTTTAACGTGATCTAAAAAGATGGAGTACATTATTGTAAGGAGGATGAGGCGGAGACACTGGGAGAGTATACAGTGTATCACCAAAGGTTCTGCTATTTGGCGATGACAAACCAGGAGTGCAGGTGGATCAAAAGTATTCTGAATGGATAAGCAAGCTGTGTAACTGCCTCTTCATTTTTTACTCCGAATAAAGACAAAGGAACAGATTAAATCTGTCCCGGGAGCTGGCCCACACGGTGACGCGCGTCGTGTCCTCCGAAGCGCCCCGCTGTCCATTGACCTGCTGCAGGCACAGCGGCTCTGACCGTCTCCGCTACCAGCACTCTCTCCGCGGTAATGTATATCAGTCAGACCAATTAGACGCTGCGCCTCGGCTGCAGGGCATTTAAAGGCGAGGAGAGGCGCTCATTTGATTGGTGAAAACAGCGCTCGGCTGTGTTAAACCCACTCGCGGCTTTTCTCCTCCCTCTCTGCCATTTGCGCGGAGGGAGGCGTGGACGCGCAGCTCTGCGCTCATGTGCGCCTGTACTGCGCCTCTCTTGGCAATGCAGGAAACTTGCAAAGTGCGCCGGTCACGCCCTGTGCGCACGGCGAAGGCCGGCGCATGGGCAGGTGCGCCTGCGCCTGGTCTACGAAATTAGAGCCCAAGTGGTCAATCAGGAATTACAAAGTACAAAGGTACTCGTATAGACATTGGGCTTTTTGAGTATTACATTTCATGCATTTTTTATATATATTGATCTCATTTTTAAATGCATCAAATATTGGAGCAACTTTTAAAAAGCGACATTTGTGTATGACAAGCTTAGCCAAGATGATTAAATTGTTATTCCCAAACTGTGCTTTCTTGCCTTCCACTTAACAAATCAGTATGTTTTTATAAATTAATCTCAGAGAAATTGGACCTTTGCAGTTTGTCCAATTTTGAAAAGAATCCCAAAAGGATCTAACTAGGTCACATGAGAAAAAAAGATGTTCTACCGTTTTAATATCTGTGTTACAAAAAGTGCAAGCATTTAAATCTATGTTAAACCTTTTATGTAAGAAGTCATTACAGGGATAAATTTCATTCAACATTTTAAAATGAACTTCTTTAGTCTTGGGTGGGACTGGAAAGAAAAGGAAACCAGTTCTTAACTTACTTATAACATTTCTGGAGTATTCTTTGATCAAAGGGACCCTCTTCAATGGTGAGGACAAACAAATTGAAGTGAAATTAGTCCTCAAAAATTTATTATTGCATTTTTTATCCAAAACACTACACCCATCAATGACTAAAGAAGGAATATGTGAAATAACCACAGAGTAGGTCAGCATCCCTTGGATCAGATTAATCATTACTTGTGGAATTGCCTTGATTACTACATTATATTGTCTATTAGTACAATCCAGATTGTATTTTGCTATGAAAGCATCATAAGTCAAAGGCTTACCGTGGCTATCCAATAAATGCATTATGGACCAGATACCTTTCTGCATCCAGTCATTGTAATAAAAAGATTTCCTCTTGATTAAAATACATATATTATTCCATAATGGCACTGTATGTGGGCTTAAGTTATGCTTATATATTAGTTTCCAATAACGAAGGACTTGTTGGTGGAAAGCAGATAGCTTAGCAGGTAGTTTGGGAATATCATAGTCACATCTCAATAAAAAGTCTACACCAACAAATTTCTTGAAAATTTTAGAAGGAAAATTAAACCAAAAACTTTCACAATTTTTAACAAATCTTTGTAAACATTTTAGCTTGATGGTACCATTCATTGGATCAAAGTCAATAGCATTTAAACCCCCTTCCTCAAAAGATTTCACAATTTCACAATATTTCTTGATTAGTTTTCTTGATTATATTATCAGGTACTTCCAATGAGTAAGCTGGATATATGAGTCTTGATAAACTCTCCATCTTGGTAAGTAGGATGCGTCCAAAGATGGATAAGTCTCTTTGAAGCCAACTATTAAGAATAGTTCTACATTGCTGTATGTTATTTACCACATTAGAAGTTTCCCTAGATTTTTGTCCTTCGTAATAATGATTCCCAAATATTTAACTTCACTCTTTACTGGAATATTATGCATATTAATCAGAGGATGATCATGGATGGCCAATAATTCACACTTTTTCATATTCAAATGTAAACCAGAAGCTTTTGAGAACACAGACACCTCATTTAAAGCTGCAGGAATCTGTGCTGTGTTTTTTTAAAAATAAGGTGGTGTCGTCTGCAAGCCAACTAATAACCAAATAATTTCCCATAACATTTAATGGTTGGATGACTGAACAGTTTTTTATATGGATTGTTAATAATTCGGCCACAAAAATAAATAACAATGGCGAGCATGGACAGCCCTGTCAAATACCTAGTTTAACGTCAAAACGCCTAGATGTGAACTTCCTGTCATGGCGGCGGGCTGAGTAGACGTGAGTCAGCCTGCTCCGATAGCTAAGTGTCCATATCCTGACAATTCTTATCTCCTGGAGCTCCGTTAAGCTTATTTGGGGCAAACTGTGGTTGTGCCTCTCTCTCAAAAGAAAAATATTCAAGTCCGAAGTAAACAACTTCAACCAAAACTTTCTAACTTCACATCGCCGAGTGCTAGCCCGGCTAACGCTAGCGCTACAGTTATGGAGACAGACGAAGCGGCAAAGGCTAACGTTGATACAGCTCCTGACCAGACTGGCACGGACAAGTCGGAGACCAAGTTCGACACCATACTAGCAGTAATCAGCAACATGAAGACGGAATTTTCCTCCAGATTTGACGGCATTATGACCGCTTTTGAGAGTGTAAAGAAGGATATTTCCGACTGCGCAGAGCGAGTGACTCAGGCTGAGACTAGGATTTCCACAACCGAGGACGACATAACGGCTCTTCAAACAAAAGTACGATCCCTTGAAGATATTAATAAGGATCTGGAGGACAAAGTATTGGACTTAGAGGCAAGATCAAGACATTCTAACATGAGGCTTGTTGGTCTACCGGAGGGTGCGGAAGGCGAAGACGCGTGTGCTTTTTTGGAGAGCTGGTTGCCGGAGGCGTTGGAGCTGACACCGTTACGCACGGGGATCACGGTGGAGAGGGCGCACAGAATTGGTCCGAGAAGGGTGGCCTCCGGTTCTCCCAGAACACTCATCATGAGATTTCTGAACTACAGAGATAAAGAAGCTGTGGCAAGGGCGGCCAGAACGGAAAAGCAAATCCTGTACAAAAACCAGCATGTGAGGTTCTACCAAGACGTGGCAGCAGGCGTGCGTAAGAAGCAAAAGGAGTTCGACGAGGCGAGGCGGCAGCTCCGAGCGATGGGTCTCCGGTATGGTATTATCCCACCTGCCCGACTGATTGTGACCCATAATGGTCGTTCCCATATCTTTAACATTCGGCTTGAGGCAGAAGATTTCATCCGAAATGCCAAGACAGAGACTCAAACGGGCTAAAATTGTTCTCCGTTAACTACGAGGGACATAAACGTCGATCTTGCCGCCCGGTAAGTATACATCACTGTATTACTCATGAATAGAGCTCATTTTCCTTGGCTAGTCTTGTTTAAAATTCTTGTTTTAGTATTTACTAACCAAAGTTGTTTATTTCGCATTAATAGACAGAACATAAACCCTTTGATGCTCATTGCTGTTATCATTTAAAATATAAACCTTTGTTACATGAGAGGGCTCTTATAGGAAAGAAATAGTGAAACAGTGTACACCTTTTTTCCCTTTCTTTTAATTTGCTTCTTTTTGCTTACATCGCCTTCTCCATAGCAATGCATATTCTTTCAAAGTTGTAGTGTTCAGGAGTAAGAGTTTTATCATAAATGGTAGCACGGGGACAAGGCTGTAGCTAATTTGTTTGAAAGCACAGCTGTACTGATCCTCATTTCTAGGTGGATCAGTATTAAGCCATCACGAAGTTTAAGTTTTAGTAGGGGTGGGAATCAGGTCAATGAACCTGAAATGGGAAGGTTGGGGCACTAGTTCATGGTTCAAGGGTTACTGTACTCAGGTTTACACGTTTTATTTTATGTGTGTATTTATTTTTTTTACTTCTTGGTTCCTGTCACCTCTTCAATTGCTGGGGAGATTCTGTTACAGATAGGTGAAATGCCTAGTGAGCTAAAAATCAAAATTACATCATGGAATTGCAGAGGGCTACAAAAACTAAAGAAAATCAAAGAAGTTATGAATAGAGTAAAAGAGTTACAGTCCAATATAGTGTTCCTTCAAGAAACACACCTGATGAATAAAGATGAGTTGAAACTTAGGAGAAGATGGAGAGGTGGTGTTTACTCTGCCCCCTTTACCTCTCAGGCAAGGGGGGTTGCTATTTTGGTACATGAATCTATTCCTTTACAGGTTAATAATATTGTCAAGGATAAGGGGGGGTCGTTATCTGATAATTGATGGAAATCTTCTCTTCTCTTAAGGAAAAGGTCATTTTGGTTAATATTTACGCTCCAAATATTGATGACCCAATTTTTTTCAAAATCTATTTCTCACACTTTCCACTCTATCAGGTAATTATATAATAGCCGGAGACTTTAATTGTACTTTGGATGCAAGCAGGGACAGGAGCACAGGATTCGATCAATCTCATCCTCGAAGCAGGGGTACAATACACCAGTTTATGAAAGAAATGAACCTGCTAGATATTTGGAAAGAGTTAAATCCTAAAGAAGTAAGGTTTTCATGTTACTCAAGTACCCATCAATCCTACTCCCGTATTGATTTTTTTCTTATATCCGCCACTTTGAAATATAAAATCATAGAATGCATCTATGACTATCTTAATCTCGGATCATGCCCCCATCTCTATCATTTCCCAGGATCAGAGGTTGGTGAGGGATCCCCCTAGATGGCGTTTTAAACAAAAATGGTTGTCTGACCCGGGCTTTGTCACCTTTCTAGATGAACAAATTCAGTTTTTCTTTGAAACAAATACCTTCAAGGCCTTTATCAAAGGTCAAATAATTCAGATCACAAGCACAAAATCTAGACAAACATACCAGAAGACAAAATTACTTGAAACAGAAATAAAAATACTGGAAAGTTAATACTTCCAATCAGGCTCTCCTGAAACCCATAGAAAATTACTTTTGATGAAGGCAAGATACAATGAGGTATCTGCCTCGAAGGCATTGACAAGTCTGCTTCGTCTCAAGCAGTCATTCTATGACCAGGGTGAAAAGTCAGGCAAGGTACTTGTGTGGCGCATCAAACAGCTGCAAAGTGAACGGCTTATTTCCTCTCTGCAAAATGACCAAGGACATGTAGTGGTAGAGCCAACTGAAATAAATGCAAATTTTAGGACTTTTTATCAATCAATCAATCAATCAATCTTTATTTATATAGCGCCAAATCATAACAAATGTTATTTCAAGACACTTTACAAAAACATTTACAGGTCTAGACCCGTAAATGTTAATACAATTTTATTAGCAGAAACCCAACATCAAGACAAGATAAGGAGTCTTATCTTATCTTAATCCACCATGAGTACAGGACTTTGCAGCATTTAGCAAGTTACAATGGCAAGGAAAAACTTCCCTTTAACGGGCAGAAACCTCGGACAGAACCAGACTCATGTTAGACAGACATCTGTCTCGACTGTGTTGGGGTTAGAGAGAGACAGTTAGAGGAGAGAGAGTGGGAGAGAGAGGGGGGGGAGAGAAAAAAGGAGGGGGGGGGGGTAGGGATACACACACACGCACACAGACACACACACAGACACACATACACACACACACACACACACACACACACACACAGAAAGGGAGAGAGAGAGAAACAGACGCAGTCTGAAGTTTGGCGCTGTGGCGACAGTTAAGGTGAAACCAGCAGGCCAAATCCAAAGCTGTAGTAGCTGGTGTCGGACAGGAGCACAGCAGCAGGCCGTCTTCTTCACCGATCCCCAGGAACCTTTATGAGAAACTATACAGCTCAGAGGTAATTTATGATAGGAAAAAAATTAGATACATTTTTAGATGGAATTAATATTCCCAAAGTAGCAGAAATAAACAAGATAGATTTAGAAAAAGACATAACTTTGGAAGAAATATCCAGTGCAATTGACAGTATTAAGACGGGAAAAGCCCCAGGCCCAGATGGTCTACCCATAGAAATTTACAAAATATTCAAAGATAGGTTGAAAACACCCCTTTTGGAAATGTTGACAGAATCTCTAACAGTTGGAATACTACCTCCCTCTCTGAGAGGAGCCCTGATTACCCTACTCCCAAAAGCTGGTAAACCAAATAATAAATGTGAGAATATGCGCCCGATAAGCCTTTTAAATGTTGATCTGAAAGTGCTGTGTAAAATTTTAGCTAGAAGGGTCGAGGGAATAATACCAACAATAGTGGGAAATGATCAGTGCGGTTTTGTTAAAGGCAGACAGGGGTTCCATAATGTTAGAAGGGTTTTGAATATTCTTCATAGCCAAAGGGGAGAATCAGACACCGCTCTTCTGTCAATAGATGCAGAAAAGGCATTCGACCGAGTTGAATGGCCATACCTGTTTGAAATTTTAAATCGATTTGGCTTAGGTGGGAAATTTGGAAAGTGGATAAAGTTATTGTATACTGAACCATATGCAGAAGTGGTAACTAATAATACAATCTCTAAACCTATTAAAATACAATGAGGATGCAGACAGGGTGACCCTCTTTCCCCCTTATTATTTATCTTAGCAATAGAGCCCTTATCCATTGCAGTTAAGATTCATAGTTGTATCTCTGGAATAACAATTGGGGGGAGAGAACACCATCTGCCATTATATGCAGATGATATAATCGTTTTTCTTAAAAAACTGGAAAACTCTATCCCTGCTTTGCTTGATCTAATAAAGACATTTGGAAGTTTATCAGGCTATAAGATAAATAAAAGTAAAACCTCGATTCTTTTACTAAATCATTTAGAAAGGAAAACCCCACCTAATGTAGCTTCTCAATTCAGAGCTGTTGACTGTTTTACATACTTAGGTATTCAAGTTGTGCCCTGTCTTGAGGATATTGTTGAAGTTAATTATGGACCACTGAAACATGAAATCCAAAAATTAATGGATAGATGGTCAATCATACCAATGTCGTTAATAGGGAAATTAAATGTCCTTAAAATGAATGTGATGCCTAAACTGCTTTACTTATTTCAGAATGTACCACTGCCGCCTCCATCAAACTTCTTCCCTTATTTAAAGAAACTATTTATTAAATTCTTGTGGAACAACAGATTCTCTAGGTTACGTCTATCACTGCTGTATTTACCCTACGATAGGGGGAGACTCAAGTGCCCCAACCCAGTTTGGTACTACTGGGCAGCACAGTTAAGATCTCTGATGTTCTATTTCATAGAAAAAGAAAGCCCTCTTTGGAAAGAAATGGAGGGCCTTGGACTTAACCTACCTCTTCCTCTATTCCTATACTCTACTAGTATTAAAAAGCTTAAAAAGGGCATTAAAAATCCGATCGTCAGAAACATGATTACAGTATGGCACCTCGTAAAAAGACACCTTGGGGATACTGAATCCCTGTCACTCTTTAGTCCAATCTGGGGAAACTCGTTCTTCCTCCCTGGGAAATCAGACGGAGGATTCAAATCATGTGCTGGGAAAGGAATACAAAAGATAGGAGACTTATATAACCCTACTACAAAACATCTGAGTACATTTGAAGAATTAGCTGATAAATATAACATAGGCCATAACCATTTTTTCAGATATTTACAAATAGGGAATTTTATTAGGACACAACAAGATCAATCCCTTTTGATTCCACACTTATCAAAAATAGAGAAGGCACTGACTGGGGACTGTTTTAGGAGGGGCATAATCTCCAAAATGTATAACCTTTTAGTGGCTGAGTCCTCTGAATCATCCGTAAAGAAGCTCGAGGCCTGGAGAGATGATTTACATGATGAGATAACTATCACTGACTGGGAGAGAGCTTGCATCAAAGCACAATCACTGTCGATCAACGCAAGACTGAAATTACTTCAGTATAATTGGTTGATGAGAACATACATTACTCCTGAAAAGCTCAATAAATACAACAATAATATCCCTGACATTTGTGTCAAGTGTGGAAAGGAAAAGGGAACACTTTTCCACTGCCTTTGGCAATGTGATAAAATACAGCAGTTTTGGGAAGGGGTTAGGAAATGTATTCAGGACATTTTAAAGATACAAATCCCTCTTGACGCTAAACTTTTCATATTGTGTTTGTACCTAAAGGTTTGTAACATTAGAAATAGACAGAAGATTTTTTTTGAACTGGCTATAGTTTTGGCAAAAAGAGTAATTACTACTTCATGGAAGAAGGTTGGTACACCAAGTTTGAAAAAATGGCTTTCTGAATTGTCCACAACTCTACCCTTAGAAAAGATTACGTACACTTTGAGGGAGAAGGAGTCACTCTTTAATAACATCTGGAGCCCCTTCATAATATATCTAGAGAACATAAACATGTCACATCTGTTGAAGGCACTTGAGGAAGAATAGTCAGCACTCTGTGATTACCACTATAGATATTTGTTCACTGGTCTGTTTCGTATCAGTTTGATCACTCCCCAGCTTAAACATCTGATAAATACAGGAATTATCTTTTTATCCAATCCATATTCATTTATTTGAATTTTTTCTTTCTCTCTTTTTTTTTCTTCTATTTTATCAGTTTATAAATTTTATTACATATGTTTGCTTAAATTCCGAATATATATATATATATATATATATATATATATATATATATATATATATATATATATATATATATATTTATATTTATAGATGTATTTATATAGACATAACTATCATTATAGTTACTGTCTCTATCTTGTGTAACGTAAGTCAGGCTGGGACCTGGTTTCGCAGCTCTGACCTAGTCTCCAACTTTAACCCCCCCAAGGAAGGAGAGGTAATAAAGCAAGTTTTGGAAAAACAGACCTCTGCGCCAAAGTGGTTTTCTCCCCAAGTCTGCCTCACCCCTTCCTCTGATGTTTGCAAGACTATAAAACATTAAGACATTGCTGTAAATTCTGAGACTTTTCGTTGACACCTGGCGGACATGTGAAACTGTACAGACATCCTCCTCTAGGGAGAGGCTGGAGAGACCTCTCAGCCTCCACCTAGTATCTTGTGACCCTCGACCTTTCTCTCTGGGAACAGGAGAGAAGGAATGCCAGGAGATCTGCTCCCCACCTTCTCCTCAAAGACAAAGACTCTTTGATTCACACAGTTGAGAACAACACAAAAATGATGTTTTTACACTAAGACTTACATGTACATCTTCACCTTTGCAAACATGTACTGTGTAATGACAATCATTGATAATGTGCGTGTGAAAACTGCTGTCTTCCCATTGTAACATCTTGATTTTTATTTTATTGGGTTCTTAAAGAGGAAAACCTATCATGTTTAGTCTTGATGTGAAGCTTAAATCATAAGAAATGTGATTTTGACTATTACATGTAGGAATCTCTTTACAGCTCAAAGTTATAGTTAGTTAGTGATCTCTGGGACAATCTGATCCACGTGCAGAAAGATGAGACGTGGAGGGGCGTCAGCCTAAAGTGACCTCACTGACTCGGCGGGAAAAGCTGAGTAAAACTCCACTCCAGGACAAGAACATTGGCTCTCTCCTTTTATCCTTCTACATGAAGGCTCTGGCTCTCTTCTTCTACCCTTCTACACGAAGGCTCTTCTCTTTCCCTCTACTTCTTTCAGAAGGATCTTCTCCTTCTGCTCCTCAACTGGCAACGCACATGCCAACTCTAAGCTCATCACCGGCTCCAGACTCTACAGGCTGAGACGTAAGTCACCTCAGCCCTACTGCATCCAGTCATCTATTGGTGCCTGGGTCTCTCCTTGAGACACCCAGCTGATCGACGGGGATTCCCCCTCGTGCGCTGACGTCAGGAGACGAGCGCTGCTCACTGCTTTCCCTGCGGTGATTCAACTTTGGAACTCTGCCAAAGTTCCAACCTGACGCCCGGCATCATCGCCGCTGTTCCAGCCGCTACTGCTTAGAATCAACTCTCAGACATCAGACATCACCGTCGGACATCACCTCCGTGACGCTCAGATGACCTGCAGTAGGCCTCCAGCCTCTCCATCATCCCTCAACGGACATCCGCAGACATCTGCAGCGGGACCCAGCCACCTCTGTCGCCCCCTCCACTCTCGTCATCGGCCTCAGGACTTGTGTAAGACAATCTTGCATTTGCTGGTATATCGTGGTCAATGCCCCAGAGATCTTGGGTGGGTTAGTTAGTTTATGTGGGTTGGTTTATGTCATTTTATTCCATTTATTCCGGTTTTCATGATCAGTTTCACTTTCTATTCATCAATGCATTTACTCTATTATATCTTTCACTTGTCCATTTATTCATGCACATTTTCCTCTTTCTAGTTAGTAAATAAACTTTTCATATATAAAGAAATTGCTTTCTGTCTTTGTGTGGTTGAAATTAACGGCCTCTGTACACCGTTCAAAAGAATTCACGTTTGATGTAGCGGCCTTTTGATATTGAGACCTGATAATTAATAATTCTATGAATTATTAACTCACAAATTCTTACAGTTAACCTTTTTAAAGTTTCCCTGTTTTCTCTAAACTGGGTGGTGCCCCGACTTAAATTTAAACTCGCATATTGTAAGTTTAAATGTCTTTTGAAAGTTATACTTTCGCTCCGGTGGAATGCTGGCATTCTGCTGTTAGTAATTAACTAGTCATTCTTTGACACCGATTCACGCTACACTTGATTTAAAACACCTACAACAATTTGAGTTCTAACTTAACTTCCCATCTTATAATTACATGTGATACATGTTTATGTTCACTAATATGTGTGTGCGTATGCGTATGTGGGTTTTTATGCAGATTTCTATGTATGTGTAAGTGTATGTGCATGGATCCATCTATCTATATGTATGTATATGTATGTATGTGTGTATGTGTACGTGTATGTATGTATATATATGATTTTTTTATTTATTTATTTATTTATTTATTTTGCTTGTTTGTTTTTACACACAAAAACCACTATTATTATGCTTTAAGACCCTTGTTTGTGTACCTGAGTGATGTTCGGTTTTTATGCACACAGTTTTGTTATGTGCATTGATGTGTTTGTATTAAGCTTGTTAAAACAATAAATATAATGTTGGAAAAAAAAAAAAACACCTAGATGTTCCAGATGGCAAGGAAACTGAACTATTAATATCTTTGTATAGCATTTCAATTATCTTTAAAAACTTTTCCCCAAAACCAAAATATCTCAGTGTTTGTATAATGAATGAATGTTTGAGGCCTTGTAAAAGTCCAAAAATAAAATAACACCATCATCTTCTATTAAATGCTCATAATCTAATAAATCCAATACCATTGTAATGTTATTATGAATAGATCTGTCCCTAAGAAACCCAGACTGAGTGTCACTTATAATCTGTGTCATATTATCCCTTAATCTTTCAGCAATCACATGTGTAAATAATGAATAATCTGTATCAAGCAACGTAATGGGGCGTACATTGTCAATATACCTTTTATCTTTACCATGTTTGGGTATAAGTGTTATTAGTCCTTGTTTCATTGTAGGAGTTTTAGTAGTGCTATCTTCTTAACGCATTGTCCAACTCTACCATTTGAATCTCAGATTCACATAGCTCTCTAAAATTTAAATCTATTTTGGGGATATGTGCTTTAATTTTTTCTAGAAATGAGATTGAATCGTTAACAGAGTAGTCAGAAGCGTACAGATTAGAATAAAATCTATGCACTTCTTCTGATATCATTTTATGATCTGTATATTCGACATCATTAATCACTAACATGTTAGCTGCATTTCTCTCCTGTCTCCTTTTTTCTAGCCCCCTAAAAAAAGCAGTTTTTTCCCCTTCTTCAATCTACTTTGCACATGATCTAACATATGCACCTTGCGCTTTATTTTTAGATATAAATTGTGAAGCTTAGCCTGTAGATTAATAAAGTTGCTTTTATCAACATCAGATACTAATGTCTTATTACAATAGTAACATAAATCTTGTACCAATTTGCTTTCATATTCTCTTTGTTGTTTACATTTAAATTTGCTAAAATGTATTGAGAATTCCCTTACTTTAAATTTCAAGAATTCCCATTTACTACTGTAATTAGTTATACTCCTATCTTTTTTAATTTTTTTGTACGAAGTTTTTAATTGATTTAACATATATTTCATCTTTTAGAAGGTGAGCATTAAATTTCCAATAATCTTTTTTATACCCAGTTCTTCTTTCAGGATTCAAAGTAAGTAAGGATTAAACAACGAGGAAGCGTGCATTAGACCGTTCAATAGGGTGACCAAGCGTCCTCTTTTGCCTGGACATGTCCACTTTTTACGTCCTGTCCGGGGTGTCCGGGCGGGTTTAATAAATTCACGAAAATGTCCGGTGTTCACCGATTTTCATAGGACCATTACGCGCGTCCGTAAATTGACCGCCGCTTGCAAACAATACTATCATGCGCATCACTTACCGAGAGGCTGCCTTGTGGGCAGGTCTGCTCTGCGCGTGCACACACGCATAGAGAGTGAGAGGATCAGAGAGAAGGCAAGAGAGAGAGACATAGACGGAGAGCGGAGAAGACAGGGCTGTTTAGACAGCGGAGCTGTATTGCACGGAAGATGCCTAAGGGTAAGTGCAGCTTCACAGATGAACTGCAAAAAAAAATTTCCGACATACCGTACCGATCGGGACAAGTGGGAGGCGGAGTGAACCGTGTGCAAAGCTGGCACATATGTCTCAGTGTCCAACAAAGGTGCTGGAGATCTCAAAGCTCACATGGACACCGAAAAACATGACATGACAATGGCATTTCATACTGTAAAACACCACAACAGCTGCAGGTCCATGGACTGTACCAGTGCCTTGTTAAAAAAAGACATTTCCTGACTCTGACGTTGCTAAAAAGTTTAGGAGTGCTGGCACCAATGCCCAGTACCTGGCAATCGGTACCAGTGCTCAACAGTACAAATTTTTGGTACTCTTTTGTAGTTATGTGGAAAAAAATATCAATTTCTTTAACAATATTATATATATATATATATATATTTTTTTTTTTTTTTTTTTCAATTTAACATATATATCCTTCAGTATATACCCTTGCAATGCTGTGCTCATGTCCATCATGGAAAATCAACTATTCTTTCACTTCCTCACAGTCACAAGGATGTGTTCAGGTACCCAAACGTGGTACCTTTTGATTTTACATGAATCGGTACTCGGTACTTTTGACAGAATTCGGTCGGTACCTTTTGAAGTACTTGATTCGGTACCCATCTCTAGGTGTAATAGCCCCCCATTCTGTTGAAGTCACTCATGAAGCACTCAAAAAAATCCAGTACTGTGGTGTTTCCACAGACGGGAGTAACCACGGGGCAGTGAAAATATTAAGAATATAAGAAGCCTGTCTGAATTTGTGCCTCGAGGCCAGTGCCGTTGTCCTCGTTTTTGGAAATCAAAATATGGTCACCCTAGTTCTAAGGCACGACGCGGAGTGGGAACACCACGACGCGGAGTGGGAACACCACGACGCGAGTGGGAACACCACGACGCGAGTGGGAACACCACGACGCGCAGCGGAGTGGTGTTACTCCGTGGAGTGCCTTAGAACGGTCTAATGCACACTTCCGAGTTGTTTAATCCGCTTATACCATGGTCCCGCTGTAAACTTTAAAAGAAATAATGAATAAATAATGCGTGATGGACCACATGTGCTCAGTTGTTTAATCTGAGGTTTTTAGCGCACTGGTGGGACAGGAGGAGAGAGAAGTGGAGCTGTCTGCAGCGGTGCCTTTCATCCATTATGCGCACGCAGAGGGACAGAGGTGAAACTGTTGCTGTATCAGCCAACAATGGCATGATCTCACACCGATCACTGATAAAACAACAGTTTGCTACTGTATGAAAATGGTGTGATTATGGGCTCTAATTTCGTGGCGCAGCGCAGGGGGCGCAAGCCTGGTGCAAGCCTGGCGCAGCCTGCGCAGTGCTAATTTCGTGCGGCGCACCGCCGTGCGCTGCCAATTTGACAATTTGGTAGACCGTCTGCGCAGAGATGGGTGTGACGGCGCGCCAGGGGGAGTTGACAGCGCACAAGGGGGAGGTGTCAGCAGATTCATGTTGGTGCAGTGACAATTTCGTGCCAAAAAAGTGCGCTGAAAGCTCGCCAGCTCCAACCTGGTCTATCCTCGGCGCAAGGCGCAGCACACCCCACACAGCTGTAATTTGGTGACAGGCGCACATGTGCGCACATGTCATCAAAGCCTCAGAGGCAGGTTTCCAGAGTGTTTGGCACATTTTAATACAGTAAACAATCACAGCAATCACTATTTAATGTAATCGTCTGAACCAGCATATACATTTATATCTAAATTAACTGTCCCGTCATATCTGATGTCAGATTAAAGCCGTTTGTCATAATGGAAAGTTAACCTGACGGCAGCTGGAAGTTTGATGCACATCTTACAATTAAACAATAAACAGCCTTAACATCTGATACTGAGTATATCTGGTTCTCTCATTTCATTTAATTCAAAGAAAAGAGGGAGAGAAAAGATGAAGAAAAAAAGAGACAAAACAGATGTATGTCACTCAGGATTTACCTGTGATTACCCATATTTCTCTGTTTTAGTCTTTATTTTTATCGTGATCTAAAAAGATGGAGTACATTGTTGTAAGGAGGATGAGGTGGAGACACCGGGAGAGTATACAGTATATCACCAAAGGCTCTGCTTGGCGATGACAAACCAGGAGTGCAGGTGGATCAAAAGTATTCTGAATGGATAAGCCAGCTGTGTAACTGACTCTTCATTTTCTACTCCTATTAATGACAAAGGAACAGATTAAATCTGTCCCAGGAGCTGGCCCACATGGTGACGCACGTCGTTTCCTCCGATGCGCCCCGCTGTCCATTGACCTGCTGCAGGCACAGCAGCTCTGGCTGTCTCCGCTACCAACACTCTCTCCGTGGTGCTGGAGATCACTCAGACCAATCAGACGCTGCACCTCAGTCGCAGGGCATTTAAAGGCGAGGAGAGGCGCTCATTTGATTGGTGAAGACAGCGCTCGGCTGTGTTAAACCCACTCATGGCTTTCCTCCTCCCTCTCTGCCATTTGCGCGGAGGGAGGCGTGGACGGGCAGCTCTGCGCTCATGTGCGCCTGTACTGCGCCTCTCTTGGCATTGCAGGAAACTTGCAAAGTGCGCCGGTCACGCCCTGTGCACACGGCGAAGGCCGGCGCAGGGCGCCTGCGCCTGCGCCTGCGCCTGCGCCTGGTATACGAAATTAGAACCCTATGTGTTATTTTTAAAGGCATTATTGAACTGGCTCGAGTGGGCCAGTGGAGCGCACAGTCAGCTGACCCGGAGCCTTTCAGTTTCACTTGTTTGGTCTCTGTGGCTCTTTCTAATTGTCTGTTGTCATCCTCAGTGAGAATGAATGTTGTAATCATCCAGATTGATATCAAACATGTTTGAAAATCATTGGGGCGGCTCCAACGAGTCTGTGAGACAATCGTGGGGCTAAAGATTCATCCCTCAACCGCTCACACTAGAAGATAATCTTGGCTGAACGTCGGGCCCGATTTTAGTCCCTGACCAGATTTCTTCCCCGATTGTCGGGAGGACTGAATCTGGGTTAAATCGGGGCGAGAATCCTGTAGTGTGAGCCAGGCTTTATAGAGACGGGGCCCAGTAGGAGCGCAGGCTGCCCTCACATGCGTTGAAATGTATGTGACGCGTTGCTATGGTAACGCGCACAGCGGAGTGATACAACGGTGATTTGACTTGCCAAACTAACTTTTCAACTGGCGTGCCTTAGACCAATCTAAGGCACGCCAGTTAACATTGGAATTCTCACTGACCATGGTATAAGAGAAATTAAACAATGAACAGTTAGGGGAGCACTGGAAATTGAGACATCTGACATATATTTTACAAATTCAGGTGTTGCTAACCATAAGTCTATTCTAGATTTACTACTGCTGTTTGGTTTCACCCACGAAGATTGATTGAACGTTTAGATTTCTCTCTCTCCAAACAACTATTAGAGCATTGGCATTAATAAAATCAAATAAGATGGTGTTATACTGGACAGAATTGTATCTGGAATTTATCAAAATAGCAAAAGTGCCTTCAACATTTAACACAATTGCAAGCCAATGACCATCTTCATCATTTTTGAAAGTGGTTATCTTCCCTGGACATCTGTTGAAACATATGGCAACACCACCAGATTGATAAGAGCCATGGCTGAAAAGGATTTTCTCTCCCCACTGGTTTGACCAGAAGGTGGCATCAGCGTCACATGAATGAGTTTCTTGTAAGAAAGTGCAATGGGTTTTCTGCCCTTTGCAAAATAGAAAAAATAGCCTTCCTCTTCACATTGTCTCTGAGACCTTTTGCGTTTAATGAAACAAAAGACAACTTTGAGTTTAACATCAATAACAATAAAATAAAAGAAACTGCTAACAAACAGAGCAATAACAATAAGAACGCTGTAGAGTTTTTTTTCTTAAACTTTACTTGAAAGAGAAGAGTGAACGTTCCTCCTATGTCAACTAGAAAAAAACTAAAGGACCAAACCCCCACTTTTAATCTTGAGTTTTCTGTTGTCCTTCCATGTTTAGATATTCACCTTAATATCTCACTTTTTAGCATAGATGCGCCGTCCATTTATGGATCCAAACGATCCGCGGAAATACGCCTTTCCACCAGCCTTCCTTGCTTGCTCGATCTGCTGCCAAAGTCTCTCTCTCTCCATCTTGTCATCCTTGGTCAAATCCTCGGAGAAACGGATCCCTGCGTCTGCACAGACCTGCAACTTTTTGGTCAGCTTCCAGATGCCATCTCTGTGTTGCCTTTTGACAAACTGTACAATCACCTGGCGGGTCCTGTTTGCCTCTTTCTTCCCCGGCTGATGCACAGTGTCCACATATTCATCCATTTTCTGGGACCATTCAGGGGCAATTTTTCCTAGTAATCAAATCTTGCCTGATATTTTCTTCCATCTTTTCCTTCATTCCTTTAAATCTCAGATCTCAGATTCCACCGTCGTTGGTAATGGTCCTCCTCTTTGGACCTCTCTTTGAGCTCGTCGACTTCTTTCCGTAGGGTGGACACTTGAGTTTCCAAAACATTGATCTGCTCCTTGCATTCCTTTACCCCCGCTGCGTTGTATTTGATAGCCTTTGTCAGATTAGCAATCATCCCAGTGTTTTGTGTCAACTTCTTGTCAATCTCCTCCATCTTTTTCTCTTGGTTGTCAAATCTGGTGTGAAGTGCTTGAAAAGCCGCTAACAGCTCAGCAGAAGATGGAAGTTGCCGTGCTATTTTTCGAACAGTACCTGTGTTCGGAGTAACTGGCGGGGACTCACTTATGTCGTCAAAGCCTCTTTTCTCATCGCTAGCCGCAGACTCAACCGTCATCATGTAATCGTGGTTGGACAGAGACAAGTCTCCACAGCACTCTCCGGAGTCTTCCTGTGCTTTTAGCTCAGTTTCTTGTTTTTTTTTTGTTCCTCAGACATGGTCAAAGTGTCACGTTTAATTTTCAAGTGGGGGTAAAGTAGACCAAAAACTTACTTTTTGGAACTTAAGACGCTACTCTGACAGTATGCGACTGCTCAGTCGGCCATCCTGCCGGAAGTCCCTATTTACATTCGTATTCAAGGTTTTGGTTTATATTCCCAAAGTTATCCTGCATGGTCCACAATGCTATTTCCCCATAGACCAGGGGTGGGCAATTAATTTTTACCAGGGGCCACATGAGGAACCTGAATTGTGTCAGAGGGCCACCAACTGTCTTCCATGTAAAATGCTCTAAATTAAATATTTTGAATAGCTGGAACTGATAATCAGAAGAATAAAGCACTCTGTAAATGTTTATATTAGGTTATGTAAAATTGTGGTGTATAGGTCAAGTAGAAAAAAAAACAATTATTGAATGCTAAAATGAAAGAGAAAATGTCTTAAGTTTTCGTCTTTGTCAATATCTGTCATACATGAACTCACTTTTACCGATTGAGTGCTGGCAGACTGCCAACACTCCTGAATATGGAGGGAATCTCCCATTCTTTAAACCCTTTCTCCCGCTGTTCTCTTCGCTTGTGATTTCTCCTGATAGTCCCCAAAATTTAAGTTTGCTTCTGTGAGCTCTAATATTTTACTAAGTCATATCAAGTCCCGTACTTGGGCGTTATATCGAAAACTCAGAAACCATCCACCCCCTCTCTCTTAGTTGGTTTGATCCAGAGACGCTGCAGGAGACTTCAGAGACAGAGACAGATAACTGTGCAGCACTTATTGATGAAGAGTTTATCAGAGCCTTAGCTGTTTCCTTTCTTTCTTTTTTGGAGCTGACATGACATGTCGGGAGTTAAACTAACGTAGCTCTGCTCTAGCATCCTCTTCAATCAGGAGAGTTTAGAGCAGCGTGAATTTTATAGTGAGAATGCTGACTCTAAAATAGTGAAACGCGTATCGTTGTAAAGTTCTGTCCGTCTTCGGTGTGTGATACGCATACGCGTTGCGCGTGTACGCGACGGCACTCAGTCTTCAGAACAGGAGAGAGTTCAGGTGGAGGAGACTGACTGAGCCAGTGAAAGAGAGGAATATTTCAATCCACAATGTCTTGTTCAGTGCCTGTGATAGATGGAGTATTAAGACATATGCACCCGCACGAGTTTCATGTTTATGTTTACGATTGGCCTCACGCGGGCCGGACAGGGACGTACAAAGGGCCGGAAGTGGCCCGCGGGCCGTAGTTTGCCCAGGTCTGCCATAGACTGTATTTCCCACTTGTGCATATGTCACTTTGAATGCACACGTCACTGACCGGAATACCCAATAGAGTAGCAGAAGAAGAAACAAACACAAACAGTTTAAATGGCTACTGTGAGGAGATCAATCTATCGAAAGGAAAGTTTCCGTCATGCTAATTTGAGAGTGTCTTTACAGACCTTAACAGCGGATGACACGCTGGACAAATTGTATTATAGAGTCGACAAAGAATAAGAACTTACCCGGCACCCCTGGTATAATGCAATGGTTTGATCCAGGATGATTTGATTGGTCGTAAAGTACAGTGTGGGTTTAACTTCAACTTCAACTTTATTTTATTTGTATGGCACTTTTCATGCACTTATGCAACACAAAGTGCCTCACAGAGGATAAAAACGAAAAGCAAAGCCAAACGAGAAAAAAAAAAAAAGAAACATAGGAATACCATTAAAACCCCAAACCTCCCACCCCCCACCCCCACAAATATACCCATTGCAATACAGTAACATACACACCCACGCACATACATAGACATACATACCGGCACACACAAACATACACGCACGCACACACACACGCACACACACACATAGACAGGCTGTTGATGTGGATACATGAGGAGACATGGCTGGGCACCAAGATCTGAGGTGAGGAAAAAGCTACCTTTGGGGGCTGCGCAGACCGGGAGGAGCCATGGCCCATGGCTGAAGGGGGCGCTACCACAGGGACCACCCCAGCCCAGGCAGACAGGAGGCTCCACACCAAGGTGTAGAGCTCTCTAGCCACCAGGGCCCGGAGCCATCCATGGGACAGCGCCCCAATCAGTGGGCCAGAATCAGCTCCTGGTGTGGCAGGCCCCCAAGGAGGAAACACTGAAAAACCGAGGGACTAAAATAGGAGAATGAGATAAAAGGTCTAGAAGCTAAAACTGAAGGAATAAAACAGTAGAGATTAAATAGATCATGTTAAATACAATAAATCTTTACCCTAACATAAACATCAAACAACATTGAAATAAAACAACATAATAAAACAGGATAAACTAAGCTAATAAATAAACAAAACAAAATTAATAACAATAGTATAAAATAGAGTAATAATTAAAAAAGTGTACAAATAGGGGTAAACATAAAAAGAAGTTAATCTAGTTAGTTAAAAGCCTGATTTAAAAGATGGGCCTTGAACCTCTTTTTAAAAATATCAACATTCTCTGCGCCCCTGAGGCTCTCCGGGAGGCTATTCCACAATCGGGGACCATAATAATAGAATGCCGCCTCCCCGTGAGTTTTAGTTCTTACTTGTGGTATTGTTAAAAGGCCAGCACCAGAGGACCTCAGGGTCCGCGAGGGTTGATAGGGTAAAAGTATTTCAGATAGATAAGATTGCCCAAGCCTCTTAAGACACTTAAAAACTAATACGAGAACCTAAAAATCGATCCTGAAGCGCACGGGGAGCCAATGCAGCGTAATGTGCTCCCGCCCTCTGGTCCTCGTCAGCACGTGTGCGGCTGAGTTTTGCAATAATTGTAAATTGTGTATGTTCTTTTTGGGAAGACCAGAGAGCAGGGCATTACAATAGTCTAAATGACAGGAGATAAAAGCATGCATCAGCACCTCCGTGCTGGCCTGAGAGAGAAATGGGCGGACTCTGGCGAAGATGATAGAAACCTATCTTCGTTATGTTTTTAATGTGTAGAATAAAAGTGAGCTCAGAGTCCAAAATCACGCCCAAGTTTTTTGCAGATTTTGAAGATTTAAAATCTTGTAACTTAGGTAAGAGTTTCTCTCTCTGACCTTCAGGACCAATAACTAAAACCTCTGTTTTGTCCTAGTTGAGCTGTAGGAAATTAGCTGCCATCCATGACTTGATGTCTAAAATGCAGTTAAAAAGGGGATCAATTGGCCCTGTATCATCAGGAGACACGGCAATGTACAGTTGCGTATCATCAGCATAGTTATGGAAGCTGATGCCGTGCCTCTTGATGATGTCCCCCAAGGGGTAGCATGTATAGATTAAAAAGAGTTTGACCTAAAATTGACCCTTGGGGAACCCCACACTCTATCTTATAGGTTCTTGAGGAACATGTTTCCATACTTACAAAGAAACTTTGATCAGTCAGGTAGGATGTGAACCAGTTAAGAACAGTAACAGAGAGGCCGACCACATTCCTCAGTCTATTTAATAAAATGTGATGGTCTACTGTATCGAAGGCGGCGGTTAGATCCAGTAGAACCAACACTGTGAGTTTGTGGTTGTCTAAATTACATCTGGTGTCATTTAAAATCTTTAAAAGTGCTGTCTCTGTACTGTGGTTCATCCTAAAACCAGACTGATGAGTCTCCAGAATATGTTTTAAGTTAAGAAATTCATTTACTTGATTAAAAACAAGTTTTTCTAAAATTTTACTTAAAAATGGTAAGTTGGATACAGGCCGGTTAATTTTTAAAACATTTGGATCTAAATCATTCTTCTTCAGAAGGGGCTTCACCACCGCCGTTTTAAAGGAGTTGATTCATTGATTTTTCTTCTGAAGTGGTCTGCAAAGTCCTCACAAAGGGCATTACTTGGAGTCATAGAGGATCTTTTAAAATTTTGTTAGTTAAACGGTCAATGGTGGAGAATAAGAATTTGGAGTTATTTTTATTGTCTTGGATTAAGTTTTGGAAGTGTGAGATTCTTGCTTGTTTGAGTGCGTTATTGTAAATTTTGAGATGCTGGCGTAATATTTCATAATGGACTGTTAATTTAGATTTTCTCCATCTCCTTTCAGCACTCCTGCATTCCCTTTTGAGTTTTTTAATTTCTTCAGTCCTCCACGGGGATGTGGGATTTGATTTAATTGTTTTAATAAAAAGTGGAGCCACTGAATCCAGTGCTGACTTCATATTGTTATTCAGGTTGTCAGTGATAAAATCGCAGGGTGCTGGTAAAATTTCTGCAGGAGTGCTCTGTAAAATCTGGATAAAATTTGCAGCCACTTCAGAAGTTAGGTAGCGTTTCCTCACTGTTCTCACAGGGGCCTCCCTCTGATTAAAACTGGTGATTGTAAAAAACACACAAAAGTGACAGACACAGCCAGGTCCACAACAGAGGGCGCTCCAATGGACAGACCAAAAGATATAACCTGGTCTAAGGTGCGCCCCCGGCTGTGGGTCGGCTGCGTGATGTGTTGCTTAAAATCAAGACAGTGTAAGAGGTTTAAAAATTCTCTTGACATTAAGTCCGAGGAGATGTCCACGTGCAGATTAAAATCACCAGTTATTAAAATTCTGTTAAAAGTGGTATGAATGATTGATAAAAACTCTGAAAATTCACTAATAAAAGAGGACTGTTATACAGAGGATAGGTGGGCTGCTAAAAACGAAGGCATGGTACTCAAATGACGAGTACCTATTAAAAATGACTTAATTCGCCTGCATATTGGTCTTTGTTATTGAGGCCATACCACCCCCTTTTCTGCACCCTCTAGTTGAAAATAAAAAGTTAAAATTTGGTGGGGAAGCCTCGGTGAGAACAACAGGTGCATCAGTGCCGAGCCATGTCTCAGTAAGGAGAATGCTGTCCAGGTTGTTGTCCACAATAATATCATTTACAATAAAAGATTTGTTTAAAAGGGAGCGCACGTTCAGCACAGCCATTTTAACATCTAAGCTGAACGTGCGCTCAACGCATTTTTCCAGCGGAACATTAAAAACACATTCTGGTCTAAAAACAGTCCTCCTCTGTCTCTTTTGTCTATGTGAGATTATTGTTTTTATTGTGTGTATTATATGGTGTACCTATGGGGGTGGTGAAGGTGAGTGTGAGTGAGGTGGAGAGCGCCTGTGTGTAGTGAGTCAGGAGGTGGTGGTGCAGGACCAGACAGTCAGGTCAATGTTGACTGCTAAAAGCCTCGACCCCTCCTGGTTTGGGTGCAGGCCCGTCTGATTTAAAAAGGTGGGGTCTGTTTAAAAAAGCGATAAAATTATGCCTGATTGTGCCTGACCATCGAGATCCTGACAACCAGCACGGAGGGGGCGTGTTGCTCCATGGGCTGCCTGGAGGTGCGTCGCTGGCGGGATGGGACCCGGGGTTGGCGTCGTCAGCCCGTGGTAGATCCCGGCCGAGATGGAGTGTCAGACCTCTTTGGTGAAGGACGATCGGTCCTGTCGTCCAGGGGAGGGAAATCCTTGATGCCAAGAGTGTCATATTCGTTATTAAGTTGAATGTTAAAATGCGTGGATGCAGGTACAGTGGAGGAGGGGCTCCGCCTACTGGCGCCTACTCGAACCCAGTGCT
>NW_027437179.1:2493299-2675799 GCF_033239565.1 Halichoeres trimaculatus | reverse complement strand
AAGAGAATGAGATTCCTGCAAACAATGTAGAAGAGTTAGGGCTGTACTCTGTAATGGGCTGGAGGATTGCAGAGCAGAACCATGACTTGCTCCCCTCTTTCTCCACACCGAGTGTCTTGACTTCTACTAAAATTCTGTTGAATTTCTGTTGAATATAACAGAGAGAAAGAGGCTCACAGTTGCGACAGCTGTAATAACTTTTTCTGAAGCTGACACTCAGTGATGGGCGCTTCATTCTCCTGAGTTCCTCCATGTCTGTTTACATTACCTAGAAGTACGAAGCTGTGAGTCTATGTTAATATCACACAGCAGAGAGTGGGTACAGGGTGCACAAGAATTATCTGTCAGAATTGAACCTGGGAAATTGCTTTCACCTTTAATTAAATGCTGCTGTGCTTTGTGAGAGTATAAACAGTGGGAAGAAGACATATATATCCCAAGTCAAAGAAATACCATGTCCCATGAGAAATCAAGCAAATATCAGCAGTGGTCAAGTTTTACCTCCAGCGATTAAATCCTCCTATCGAGGCACCGCACTACTTATCACTTCACAGAGGTCTTAAAGAAAATAAAAATAAATAATTCAGTCTGAAACGTGTTTCCACCTCTCTATGTCTGAAACTGCAAAGAAAACAACCACTTGATGTCTTTATGAGCTACTCTTTGGATCTGAAAGTGAAAGTGAGAAAATGTGCGTGATGATGATATGTAGTTTCACAGTCAGCCAAACTCCAGTTCAAATGTTGACTAAGTCTGGTCTCAGCTGATCTTAGTTTATTCATCACTGGTTGAATTAAGACTGCAAAATTTCAACAAAGAAAAATAATGCACAGATTAGCAAGGTGCTATAAATAACTGCTTAAAGTAAAGAAACTTTACCTGTAATACACAAATGTAACATTAATGCTAAGCTAATTATGCCATTCTAAACACTAAGTTCTAGGTTTAATGCTAAGTTTAAGGCTAAATTAAGCTATGGATCAAACTAAGCTACATGCTAAAGCTAAATTAAACTACATGATGCAGGACACTAGTCAGCTAAAAGCGCAATAAGCAAATACTGCAAATGTGTCATGACTTTCAAAACTTCACTGATCAATAGAACTGGGGGATTTAACATTTAATATCATGCTACACCTCACTTTTAACAACAGAGGTTGTGTATTACAAAACTCGGTTTGATTGATGCAGCAGTGTGTTTATCTCTAAAGTGTTTCAGGTGGTAAAGATGAAGCCAGATCCAGTCATCTAATCAGTAAAACCTTGTGATTTTCTTCATATGGCTCCTTTCATGCATCTATTCAAAATTAATCAAAAATCAAATGTGCAGTATCAGAATCATTTAAGTTTATATTTAAGATTAAGATATACTTTTTCTTTAAATCCCCTTCTTGGAGACATTCTGTTCTTTCTTCATAATTATTTGTCCTGCCTCTGTTATTAATGCTACCAGAGTTAGCCTGTGTTTGTTTGTGAGTTTATTTGAATGTTCTGTTAAGTGAGCTTTCCTTTTAAGAAGGACGGCAGAGTAGATTTTCCCAGTCAGGAACTCAGGCCGAGATGCTGCTCTGTGCTGGTCCTCCCATGTCCTAGAAAACATCTTGTGTTTTTTCGTGGCATCTTTGGTGTGTAGTCTTCTTTTATGTTTGATAAAGTCCTTGCAGCTCATTTAGCTGTAACTCATGCCTGTTTATAGTTTAGACGATCTAGGACTTTGAGTTTGTCTAGCATTTAATTGCATGGCTGTTCATTTTTGGTCATCTGCCGCCATCTAGTGGCGAGTATAGGTTTGCCGTATTAAGTGCATACAGCCCATTAGGAGCAACAGGTTTCTTTGTTAATAAGAAATATAGGACCTTTAACAAAGGGAATCAGACAATAAGAGTCTCTTGCCGTTTTATGCTTGATAGTCATACTATTTATATTGAGTTATGTAATATTATGTAAATCATTTAATTATGTATTGATTACATTATGTTTGATTTCCCTCAGTTTCACCCTTTCAATTGTCAATGAACCTGGGCTCAAGAAGTCAGCGTGGTGTCCAGAGTTTTAATGAGCCAAAGGTGTTAAGCTTACTGTCTTACTGAACAGTGAACTTAAGGAAGACAGGACATTATTATTCTTTAAACACTGCTATAACTGCTCTATATATACCATAGACTGTATAAAACATGGACGTAGTCTCCCCGACATCATCCGTCTGTTTCTGAAACGGAAAATGAAGCGCACCGGCTATTGCGGCCATATTGGAAGTGGCAAGGGCAGCTCGAAGTGTCTTGTCGGTCACGTGACCTGAGCTGTGCCTATGATTGGGCGAGCTTGCAATCTTAATATCCTCAGGCCAGCCTCAAGCAGACACTCGTGAAACAGCAGACTTTGTTGTCTTATATTCTTAGACCTGTGTTTGTCAAGCCGTAAGGCTTGATAAACACACATGCAGAAACATTACTTTGCACAGAAACATGCATTGACATGCCGCGGCCACACCAAATGCGAATTTTGCGAGTTTAAACGCGCATCACTGTGCAGGCGGAGTACAGAGCCTGCTCATTTAAAGACTGACAACCCAAAAGAGCATCTGAAAAACAATGAGCTGTGGTTTTAAACGCATGACAGGAGAGTGTGTGAAAGCTTTGGAGCATCACAATCAAGGCCTGCTGCCTCTCCCTGGTAATCCACCGGCACTGCCTGGCTGTTCCCTGCGATCTCTTCCTTGACCCCCCAAACCCCCGATCCCCTACCCATGCTCCCGGAGGTCTCCCTGGGGATAATGAAGGGGTCGAGGAAAGAGAGGACCGCGGAGAACTACCGTCTTTTCCCTGGCTCTGCCCCTGCCCGCTCTTCCTCCTCTCTACTCAGGCTCAAAACTCCACTGAAGAAAACACAGTCAGACTCAGTGAAGATCCGTACAGGCAAATCCAGCTGGAAAAGAAACAAAGGCGCCGTGCAAACTCGTCCAACACGCCGTCTGGGGCGAATTGCCGTCCAAATGGGTCTTTGCATTGACTTTGTATGTAATCTCGACGCAAATTTCGATTCCGGTGTGGCCATACCATTAGAGAGAGCTGAGCTAACACTTATGCAGTTTGGTTGCCTTGCTTGCGGGCTCCCTGACAGTGCTCAGGAATTTAAAGTATTTTAATGCTCTCTCCAGCTATCAGCCCTATACCCAATCTTGGTTCACACAGGGGCTTGAACCACCACCCTCTGTTCACTAAACCAAGTTCCTAAGGATTGAGCCACTGCCGCTCCAGGCTATTAAAGAGCTCTACTGATGCAGTGGTCCTTGATTGTCTTTACCTTTGTAGGGTCTCTCTGGACTGTGTCTCCCCCTCTTTCTTGTAGCACGGGGGGCTGGGGTCAGGCCATCAGCCTCTGCTCTCTTTTCCTTCTGGATACAATGTGTCTTTGATGTTTCTGTGTCCATAACCCCCATAAATTAGTTAACAAGAAAATTAAGTCCAGATCTTGAGAAAATTAAAAAAGATATTATATATATATATATATATATATATATATATATATATATATATATATATATATATATATATATATATATATATATATATATATATATATATATACTGACTGTTAACATCATCCTCTTCTTACCAATGGATGAACAATAAATTTAAAATTATCATCATTTTTACACGTAAATCAAAGAAATTACTGCTTTTCATGATGCAATGACATTTTCATACACTGTACCTTCACCCTGGTTATTTAAAAAACTATTTAAAAAAAACCCGTGGTTAAAGGTTAAATTACCCTCTTACTCCAAACAAATTGTTACAACCAAATGTAAATGTAGTCAATACGTTACCACAGCTCGGTGTCATTTTCTGCTCAGCAGAGCAAATGTTTACACATTCAGTATTGCTTGCCTCACCTCACTCCACCTAATGACCAGCCAGAGGTCATGAAGTACAACTTCCCATAATAGAGAAGTGGGTTCCACTTTGCTTTGTACTTAATAAACACCCGCTCATCACTGGTGCTCTGTGGGAAAAAAAACTGTCACTAGACTACCAATCAAGAGATGCATGGTTTGTTTTCTCTGTGTTCAGAAAGGTTCAGTGGTGATGAGCAGGTAAAGCTAAACTAATGCAGCAAAAATATCCCAGCTTCAAGAAACTGTAAACCTTACAATCATATAATTAGCTGCCAACATGACTCTTTGAGTGGACCTGTGTTTAATAACTCCTCCACTGCACATGTCATGAGGCTGATAATGTTGTGCAGTGAGAGACCAATTAACTCAAGATAACCCTATAACACAGCTAACCACCGTATTCTACTATCCAGCCTTCAACTAAACAGTCAGATGTGCTATAAACATTTTTTATCATAATTATTTTCAATGAACTGTAAGGTTTCCTACATGCATGGAGCAAGCCTGTTTCTCAGGCATAATTTATTATGTTTCCGATAATAGATGGTAGCATGCCTTAGGAAAAGTGAATGAAGAACACATACACCACCTGTCTAAAAATGACTGGTGTTGGTTTGTGTCATTTCCAGTTTTGGTTTGTGTTTGATTCCCATGAATCATAATGACTGGAATGTGTATAAGGACCAGCATCTGTTAGACACAGAATAGACTCTAAGGAACTGGCTACAACTTTTTGGATGGTCTCTTCTTTCCAAAAGATATTGTATACAGCTTACTAGCTGTTTCTCCCCGACAATCCAAACCTATAGCAGCAAAACTAAGAGCTGGATCAGAACTGATCAGGCAGACCTGATGCTGAGAACGCAGTGAGGGTTAATACATAACAATGAGTTCTTTAAGATAGGATAGCCCAATGCCATGAACAGCTTTGTAAGCAGTGATGTCATTAACGTGCTACTAAGTAACGCGTTACTCTGATTTTACTGCTTTTTTCAGTAACGAGTAATCTAACGCGTTACAATTTCCAAACCAGTAATCAGATTAAAGTTACTTATCAGAAATCACTGCGCATTACTTTCTTTTTAATTTTTCTTGTAAAAATAGCTATATGCTTTTTTCTTGTGCCTCAAGTAGTGACACGATTTGCATGTTCATCAAGTTTTCAGCATGTGAACAACTCACGAGTGTTAGCAGCCAGCACACAAAGGTAAATAGAGGGGGAGAGGAGAGATGCGCATTTTCTAGCTGGAAATACAGTCACTGTTTTGAGTTTTTCAACTTAAGGATAGTGTTCACTTGGTGCTGGCAGTTTGCTTAAGATCTTTGACTGATTCCGTTTAGGAATCAATTAGAGGGGGATTAGCGCACTGCGGATGTAATGTTCAATAAACAGTCCAGGTGTCCGAGTTTATGAACTTTAATGTGTGTATTCGGTCAGGAACACAAACAGGAGCTTCCCTCCTTCTCGGCTGTAAACAGTACTGCTGCGTATGCCTGTACTACGGCTCTCATAGCCTACAATCCAAGATCACAGCGCAGCCTTAACTAGTCCCTACTTCTGGACATTACTGCGGACATAAAGGCTTGAGAAGTTGTTTGACTCTTACCTGGGGGAAAGGTGAGTCCAGTCTTTCACTGTATCTCTCTCTTTAACCCCCTCTATTTTCAAGAGCTGAACCCTCTGTCTAACACAAATCCGTCCGCTGAGGAGCAGAGCAACATAACATAGGCTACAATGATACACCCAGTGGCAAGCAGGGGCATGCCCAGACTTTTTAGACTGGGGTGCCCCGAGCAGGGTACTGAGGATTATGTGAGCCCACACTCCAGCAACATATATTTTTGCTTATTGTACAGGATCAGCTTTAACAATAAATGAAACTAATGGAAACCAAACTAGACTAAAATAAAGGATTTAAAAAGAAAATAATTTAAATCCAAAATTTAACTGAAATAGTGCTGTAGTGTACCAAAAATAGTACTGTAAAAGCTTTCAGTTGTATTTGAAATTCAAAATGTATAAAATGAATATTTTGGTTTTTAATTAAGTAAACGTTTTACAACTACCAATGTCTGCATGTTTACTTTTAAACAAAACATATTGACTCATATTAATATTCATTTTAATTGCTTGTGCAATTTTTGCCAAATTATGCAGCAGCTGTTCTCAGCAGCTGCTGAAAGTAACTAATAAAGTAACTTATAATCTAACTTAGTTACCTTTAAAATTAAGTAGTCAGTAAAGTAACTGAGTTACCTTGTAAAGGAGTAATCAGTAATCAGTAATCGGATAACCTTTTCATAGTAACTGTGACAACACCGTTTGTAAGTCAGAAGAAAGGTTTGAAACTCTGTTCTAGATTTTATAGGTAACCGGTGTAGAGACTAGAGCCCAACCGAATAATTAATCGGGCCGATTATAGCCTGTCACAGAATAATCAACATCGGCCAAAATGTAGCCGATTATAAAAATTTTGCTCCGCGGAAATTCTGCCGCTCCTGCTCCTGTCACTCCTGCTCCTGTGAGTCTGTGTGTTGGGCTGCACGCTGCCCGAGTGCCCGGCCCCTCCCCCTCACACGCAGACCATGCTTTGCAGCCGCTCGTCTCCCCCACTCACTCTCAGTCTGCTACAGGAGAGGACGGCAAAAACTTAAATTACTCCATCGTCAGCTGTGACTTTTCAAAACAATGTAACTACACTTTAGTGCTCCATGACAAAAACACACTGTTAAGACATGCCGGGAAGAGCATTCAAGGTTTTTTCACGTAAGTTTTAAAGAGTGTGTAACAATGTTTAACGCCATGTAAGTTGTATCTTTTGTGAGACGAACAGAGATAAATGCTACTGTTAAGTCACACGTTCACCATAATCTACAGTAAGACTATAGAACGGCGTTTTAACGTCGTGTAAGTTGCATCTTTTGTGAGATGAACGGAGATAAGAGCTACTGTTAATTCACACGTCCACCATTATCTAATACAAGAGTATAATACGGCGTTTTAACGTCGTGTAAGTTGTTTTTCTGTGAGATAAACAGAGATAAATGCTACTGTTAATTCACACGTCCGCCATAATCTAATGTAAGACTATAATACGGCGTTTAAACGTCGTGTAAGTTGCATCTATGTGAAACGATATACGCATTATGCAACTGTTTACATGTTTACAGTTTGAAAACTTTATTTTTGAATATTTATTTTTATTATACTCTTAAAATACAGTTTGCACGAGTTTGTTCGCACAAATTTGCCTTATTGCCTTATTTATCATTGTGTTTCCAGTTTAATTTTTCCTATTAATCATTGTGTGTTTACAGTTTGACTTCTTTTTAAAAATTCATTATTGTGTTTAAAGTTTGACTTTTTTATTTATCATTGCATGTTTACAGTTTGACTTTCTTTCTACTTACTGTGTTTAAAGTTTGACTTATTTATTTATTATTGTGTTTACAGCTTGTTCTTATTTATCATTGGTTTAAACTACAGTTCTTACGTTGACAGTTTTTAATTAAAGTTCCTTGTCTTAATTTAATAGTGTTTTGTCTCTGTCTTGAATCATATGGGTATTATAATAATTTGTGTTTATATACAGTATGTGTACTGTGTATATCAATGAATTTATTATGTATATCAGCCATTATATCGGATATTGGCTTTTTTTTGCCCTCAGTATCGGCATCCGCATCGGCCCCAAAAATCCCATATCGGTCGGGCTCTAGTAGAGACGCTGACACTGGGGAGATGTGCTCTCTTTTCCTGGTACTAGTCAGTACCTGAGCTGCAGGGTTCTGGACCAGCTGAAGAGTCCTCATAGACTTATTAGGACAGCCAGATAAAAGATAGTCAACGTAGCCAGAGGAAAGGGGGTTTGTGGAGCGGGGAGTATTAAAGAGCCAGCAGCTAAAACAAGCCTTTCAGACAGCTGAAATAAGAGTTTTCCAAAACACCAAAAAGAGCTGCACATCAGGTAAGGCTACCAAGGGGGTAGCCTACCAACTGGACAGTTCATACCAGAATGACTGTACAAACCCTAAAAAGCACCCTACCCCAAATATTTTGAATATGCATTAACACGATTGATAATGATAATTCCTAAAGTCGGTGACAGTTGCTTTTTTTGCTCACCTTGCGCAGAACTCAATGCTTTGTCATGTTTATCATTTAATGAGTGAGCCTGGTACCTTGGGCGCTAATAAATGCTGCGTATATCCGTTGACATACATACATACTTTCTTCCAGTCCTCACAATTTATTGTTGTAATTTCAGTTTGGGACTGAAAAAACACACTGGTCTCTGAAAGTATTTTTAAAACTTCCCATGTTGCCGTAGAGCACATGGAGGAGCCCAGCTCAACAGGCACACTGTAACTTATCAGACTTTGGGTGACTGTAATTTCTGTTTAGGGAGGGGGTCAGCACCACTTCAAAACACTGTTACTGTGTTAAAAAAGTGTTGTTGACTGATGTTTGATCTGTCAATCTGAAATGAACTTAATTCAACAAAGCAGAAGCAGTCAAACTACTAACATATGTGTCTCGACAAACAGACACTTGAGTTTAACTTGATTTCATTACGATGTTCATATAAGTAGGGTAACTTGGTGAAGCTGTTTACATGGGAGTTGCAGTATCAGTATTATCTGACTGGATTAAACCAATTATCAAAGAGCCTGCTGACCCTTTTTTCCAAAGTCATGCTGTTTGTGTATTTGTGTCTGCTCAGTTTGAGTTTGTTGTTCTGTTTTTTCTAGTCCTAACAACGAGCCAGATAAATAGTGATTACTCCTTGGGAATCTGATATTTTCTCAGTAGATGGGTAAATTTTGCACCCTCTCAGTGATCTGACTCTGTAAATCTTCTGCAAAACCGTCCTTCTGTGTTTCTTATCAAAACTGTTTGTTTCTTTTTTTTTTTTTTGCAATATTGAGAGCAAAGGATACTTTCTTTACACGTCTCTAACCTTTCCAGCATCATAATGATCATCAACATCCTAATGGGACTGGGAGCCTGTGCCTTGTTTCCACAGCCCCTGGGGGAGGTGGTTAATTTTTACCCTGGTTGCGATGTCCTTTGAATTGAACAAATTAATGAACCTTTATAGCAATGTCGTTTCACTGGGGAAATGAGCGAGTGGTTTGTGTGGAGCTTGAGAACCAGCCTACCCTGTAAATACACTAACTGGAGTGACCATGAGCACATACAGACCCCATGATTATCAAATGTGAAATCAATGGAGCATGAACATGTTCTTTCTTTTGCACAACCTTCTGTTTTTGTCTCTTTGCTGGTGTGAAAGGCTGCAGATGTAAAGGCAGAAGTTTATTTCTTCTATATGTTCTATGTATGTCTGGTGTTTATTCTAGTTCCTTTGTATTTTCTTTTAAAACAACATCTTGAGAGTATTTTATTTTGAAGGAATGTGTCCACGGGAAATAACGGGATTCACGTTAACAGACGTGATCACAAAAGCAATACACTCGAAGGAAACATAAAAGAGTATGTTACAGATTATAAGGCTGAAAGAGAAATGCATGATTTATTTAGCACCGGCCGATAGCAGGCACAAGGTATGTTTAAACAAAGTTTTGTGTTGTGTATTGTTTTTTACGGTCTTTCATACAAAGAAGTACATATGTTTTGTATTGTAAAGTAAGTGTAACGTGTTGTATAACGTCAAACATTAATGTCTTTTGTCTCTGCCTAGTTCTCAAACGTAAATGTCTTTTGTTTCTGTATAGCTCTTACGTTGGTTTACATCACAAAACGGAAAATAAAGGACAGTAAACCATCAGTAAAGCGGACTTATTTCGACCGGATGCTACAGCAGAAATGTAACTGAGCCAAACTGCTGACCCTTGAAGCTTCTAAATCCAACAAAACAGAGCATCACTTTCACTGACAGCCCACTTAATAGGCAGTATGAATTCAAATGCATTTGTTTAATAACATGTAAAAGGTTGGCTTAAAGCTATGGTCTATGATCTGAAACCCAGTTTGGCTGATGAGACACATTTGAAAAACGCAGCCTCACTCACCCCTCCCCTCCATGTTACAAGATCCCACCCCCCAGCTCGTATCTGTCTTTGCCTCCTAACAACACGCCCCCTCCAAAAGAGTAAGAAGCTGGCCAGCAGAAAATGTAACAAACAAGACAGTCATCCTCCTTGTAACACGCAGTGGTAGCTTTTTCAATTAGACCGGCATGAACAAAAACCATGAATTAGCCGGCGAAGCAGGTCTGGCGTTGCCACTGCTAGTTGATCAGAGCAGAGCCCACTGTGGGCGAGGCTTTAATTTTTTCTCAGCATGTCTTCACCAGCTCAGTTTACAATGCTAAAGATGTGTGGCTAACTTGTGCTAAAATCTATTGACAGAGCCGACCCGTTCCGACCAGCAGCGTTCAGTCATTAGCTAGTACAGGCACAGACTAAACAGAGTTATCCAGCTGACATCTCCCAGTGTGGTGTACAAAGTCATTACCTGTTTCGGCGAACAGCTGTTTGCCAGCTGATACGTGATGCGCACAACACACAGCCAAACTCTATCTAAGATTTCTGTGGTTTTGAAGGAAGCACTCACCAGAGCAGGTAGGCACCTCTATCCACCCTGGAGCGGTCCTGGTGGGTTTTTAAGTAGTTTGGCATGAGTTTGGCCACAGTGGGAGTAGTAGTGTCCACTGTTAAAGCTAATTAGTTTGAGTTTAGCCCTATGTGTAACTGTTAAGGCGAGCACACCATCCTGTCAGCTGGTGCGTGTGCACGTTAGTTGCTCAGCTGTGTCGAATCAAGCAGGAGGAAAGGAGACGGTAAATGTGAGCAGGTCAGATCAGTTCAGGTTTCTCATCAAGCTATCTACTGAGCTGTGTGTGTACCAAAATCCAAGAGCTGAACGGACAGCCGGTAAGATCACACTTATTTCTTCTGTGGATACATCGAGGCACTTGTGGTGGTGAGGCACTGTGGCGTGGGGGAGAAATGTTTGTGATTTTGTTGGATCCATGGCCGCTAGTAAGGAAATTAGAGAAAATGATCATTTTTTTCACCTGAAAGGTCAAACTGAGTGTTTCACCGTTCAACAGAAATTCAGCTGTCTCGGCGTCAGTCTTCAGTCGCAAATCCCTCCACAGCTTTTTCCACCGGTCGTACATTTCTCCAATATTCAGTCTTTGTTGGCACCTGTATCGCTCTTAATTTTTCCTTGCTTCAGCCTTTTCCTTAAATTTTTTTTCTTTTTCTTCCCTTCCCTGTGGAGGGTAACAGTAACGGCTTCCTGGTTTCGGTCTTCTCTGGGTCCATGACGCTTCGGTAGCTGAGCAGCTAGCTGACGCGAGAGGAGTAGTGGGGAAGGACGAGGTGGGACCATGGGCATGACAGTGCGAAGCGAGGGAGATGGATTGGATGGACTCACGTACCAATCCGAACCGGGCATGGTATGCGCGGTTCAGATTGGTCAACTAGTATGCAGCTTTGCAGCGGATATACAGAATGGATTTTTTTTCTTTCTTTTTGGTCTTTATATTGTGTAGATTGGACCATAGGACCATAAAAGCCCTATAAATGGTGTTAATAATATGTACAAAGCTTCCAAATCATAGACCATAGCTTTAAGTTAACTACATTTGTCAAATGAGGCTCTTGACTAAATCTTATTTGGTTGTGTAGTATTCCCTGCTCCACGTATCTAGACATCAAATAGCAGCTGTAACTCCTGAGCTGTAAGCTGAACAAGTACAGAACACTGACAGCTAATGATACTCAGCTTTCCCCAGGCAATGTATAATCCGATCTATGCTGCAAGAATAAATCCCAAGCGACAACCTCCGGTCTGAGAATATGATACAATGCGGAAGTGCTAAAATCTGCTGTTTCTGGAGTGTTCGCTTGAGGCTGGCTCCGGAAGTAGCGGAAGTCACATACACACCAAGCCAAAAAAAACATTTTCAAAGGATAAATTAACCTGTTTACAGCCTGGCTCAAAAAACATCTCCTGTCTGATTAATTACTAATTTTACTACTGGCTCCCACTGTACGGGGGTTAAAAGTTTTTTCTAACGCAGCCGTTCAGATGATATTGAGATCACAAGCTCCCCCAATAAGAGGCACAGCTGAGGGTCACGTGATGGCCGGCGCCCTACGACTGTAGGCAAAGCCCTTGCCACTACCAATATGGCCGCTATAGCCAATATGCTTCATTTTTGGTTTCAGAAACAGATGGGTGACGTTGGCGAGACTACGTCCATGTTTTATACAGTCTGTGATAAATCCAGAATAAACTGGCTTTAATGGAAGAGTTTACGCCATATGGAATAAAAGATACAACAGTTAAACAAAAATAAGGAAACAGAAAAGCAAATTAAGAAGGAAATGGTTTGGTCTGTCACATCAACGCTGCTGACAGCTGCAGTGATTTCCTTGCAGATGTGGTTTTTCTAACTATTTAACATCACCTTTGGCTGCCAAATGGAGCTTCCATCCTACCTCTGTTGCCATGCAGTCGACCTCCAGCACAGTCTCCTTTATCCATTTATGCGTCTGTCCATGTGTAAATTCTGTGGGTTTGGTCAGCCGAACCTTGAATATTTAGTGATGTATTTTTTACTGACAGTTGCTTTTTAGCTGCCAGATTTATAAATATCTGATCAGGTAATGGGGGCTGCACGGTGGTGCAACGGTTGGGGCTGCAGCCTCATAGCAAGAAGGTCACCAATTCGATTCCCATCTTGGGCCTTTCTGTGTGGAGTTAGCATGTTCCCCCTGTGCATGCATGGGCTTTCTCTTGGTACTCTGGCCTTCTTCCCACAGTCCAAAAACATGCTCATCAGGTTAATTAAACACTCTAAATCTGTAGGTGTAAGCATGTGCGTGAATGGTTGTCTGTCTGTGTCAGCCCTTTGATTGACAGTCCAAGGTGTACCCTGCTTCTCGCCCAATGACAGCTGGGATAGGCTCCAGCCACCTGTGATCCTGAACAGGATAAGCAGTTCGGAAAATGAATGAATGACCAGGTAATACTAATACCTGATTGCCCCAGATACGCATCTGCACTAGTTCTGCAATGTGCACCAGTTTCCACACAACATTGATAAATGTGGGACACGGAGTGCTCCGCTTTCCCTCAGCTTCTCTAGGCCCCTCCACATCCCAGGCTGGAGGAGAGCTGCCCTCACAGCCCCCTGGAAACGCCACTCCTGTTAAGGGTATTCAGGAAGTATTTTTTATTCACTGGAAGGGTATTAAGAGGGCTGTGTCATGTGAAATGCAGTGGAAGATACAAGAGAATGTTTTTCCACTGAAAGGGCATGATTATTTTAGGAATTTTCTACATTTGATTTATTGTTAGATTTATTATATGATTTAAAAAAGGAAGTGTTGTCTGGTATTACTGTCAATACATTTATTTCACAAAAATATTTCTACTGTTTTACTTCACTGCATGATAACTAAAGACTTATGTATGGAGAAAAAATGCCTGACTACACAGAAATGTATTTTTGGAAATTTTGAAATACTGTTTTCAAATAAGATGCAGAAATATTTTTTGATTCTAATGTTTCAGTTTTTTTACTGAATTGAATTGTAAAGATGATGCTGGTTTGACCCCCCTGATGAAGAGGGAGCTGATAGAATTTACAAAGGATAAAGCTTACATCTTGTAAGAATAATCTTCAGTTCATATGAAAGCCAAACATGTGGTGGAGAGAAGCATTCCTGCCTGGGAGAGGTTTTTGTACAGGTGTGTCAGAAGTGGCCACTTAACATGGCGGCCCATCACACAGGCATTCTTTGATTGTCAGGAGGCTTAACAGTTCCCATGGTAACAACATTTTTTTAAATTTTCTAAGGTCAAAAATTCATCCACTTGCCAGAGAGCAAGAAAGTCAAATGAGCACCATGGAGGGGCAGTCTCCACACAGAGTCTTTATGGAAAAACAAAAAGGAAAAAGAGAATGAAAATGGATGAGCCTTTAATATTTTTTCACCTAATTAAACAGAACCAACATCCTGTGACCAAAAGCTGGCTCAAGCCTGGGGCAAAGGAAGTTCATTAACTACTGTTTGGAAAAGTGCTCAGAACAGCAGCAACAGGTGATGAGCAGGGTGTTCTGTTTTCTCAAAAGTGATCAATACTTTAACTCAGGGTATATGTAGGAATATTAATTAATACAGAATAAAAGACTTAAGTGAAAAGGTTACCAATTTATCAACAATGATTACAACTTCATGCAGCAAAAAGCAACCCTAATAAAACCAACATTTGGCAGGACTCCCAAACGAAACATGATGAAGTAAACCATTTAATGATTACCTAAACCATCAGGTAAAGTGTATTTCCGCACCCCCTGTGCTGTGTCACGAAATTAGAGCCCTTAGGCTGCAAATGGGAATAACAAACCATTATAATTAGTAATTAACAAATTATTCCTTTTTTAGAGCAGGGCATGCATATTTCTTTTTTTAACACATAACCTAGAGGTTACACTACATGAAAAAAACGGCACAGCTACGCATCGCGCTGCAAAAGAAAACTACACCCTAACTGCAATTTTAGCTTCATGAAAATGGTTAAAGCAAACCATTAGAGAGCTGTAGAGCTCTATTATACAAACCGAAATTTGCTAAAGTAACCTGTCCAAGAATTCCCTTAACCTCTGCGGACAGAAATAATTAACGATCAGAATTTGTACTTAACAAAATATTTCTTTGTTGAAGCAGGCATATTTTTATTTTTTACAAAACCACAGCCTAAAATATTGCCAAAGTCGGTTCTATGGCTGTTTAGATTGCGAGATGTATCACTCAAAGTTAACACAACACGTCTCCTGTGTAAGCGAGCCAGTGTATTACTGTAACTACAGTGAAGCACCATATACTGCATTACCGTAACACTATAATAGAGGTGCTATTTAGTTGTCCTGTTTCCCGAAATTACCTTTCCTGGTGATTGAGAAACAGATTTTATCCGATTTCCCATGAATCCTATCTCTCGGGATTAAACTTTAGTCCAAACACTACCATGTATATTAGATATAGATATTTTGTACTACTTTTCTCCTGTGTTTTTCTGGAGATCCTACATGTAACCATGGCTGCATTGTTTACATGCGAAATTAGCTGTTAGCAGCCTGTAGCATGTCAATGCTAACTAGTGTAGGGCTTGATGATTTCCCTTGAGCTGAGGAGGAGGAGAGGACGACGTGCTGGTTCTCGGTGTGAGCTGGGAGGTGACGACGTGGACCTGTCCTTCCATCCATCATTGTTGGGAACGTGGTATCTAGCCCCGGGGGATGGACGAGTTAGCTGTGCTAACCCAGCGGCATCGTGCTGTTCACGGACATGGCTGAAGGAGCTGACATCAGACGCCTGCCCCATATTGGAGGAGCTTTGCCTGCTGTAAGCAGACAGGATCCAGGAGACAGAGACTGAACAGACTGCTGGGGAGGCTCAGTCCTGGACCCTGTGGAGGTGGAGACTGGCTGGGCTGGAGAGTGGTGTACGAGTGGTGGACGGGATGTCGTCATCTAATTTCTTATGGACTTTTTTGCACTTTCTATACTCTTTCTTACTTTTGTTTTCTTAAATGCTGTGGTGACTCCTGAATTTCCCCTCGGGGATAAATAAAGTATTTTCTATTCTATTCTATTCTATTCTATTCTATTCTATTCTATTCTATTCTATATATGTGTAGGCAGAAGTCACGTTACATAATCCTTGAGTTGTTGCCTGTGACTTCACTTCATACACACACATGAAGACATGCAGACACAAATATTCACTTCACTGAGAGTTGGAAGAGGAAGAACTTTACAATTTGACCTTGATTTAACTGACGTAGTTGTAGTTAGTTATGATAGTAAAAACAATTGATCAAATTTTGTAAAAAACGGTGCAGAAAGTGCGCTGAATGCTCACCAGCTCCAACCAGGTCTATTCTCGGCGCAAAGCGGAGCGCACCCTCCACAGCTGTAATTTGATGACAGGCGCATATGTGCGCACACGTTAATGCCTCAGAGGCAGGTTTCCAGTGTGTCAGGCACATTTTAATGCAATAAACAATCACAGCAATCACTGTTTAATGTAACTGTCGGATTAAGGCCGTTTAATTGAAATCAGCTGGAGCAGTGATGCAAACTAAGGACTTCACATGTCTTGGCCAACCACAAACAGCCACATCATCCCAGACGGAGTTATTCGGCTTCTCTTATCTCATGAAATTCAAAAGAAAAAAAGACTGCTTGGTGAATAACGGTAAGACACTCAGGTTTGTATTAAGGATTTACCTGGGATTGCCAAATATCTCTGGATTAATCTCTATTCTGAATGTGATCTACATAGATGGAGTACATTATTGCAAGGAGGATGAGGAGGAGGAGGAGGAGGAGGTACCGGGAGTGGATATATCACTAAAGGCTCTGCTATTTGGCGATGATAGACCAGGAATGCAGGTGGATCACAAGCATGATAAATCTATTTGCCCACTTGAGTGTTTAAATTTAACTGTCTCTTCTTTTCACTCCTATTCATGACACAGGAACAGATTACAGCTGTCCCTTGTAAGTTCATCCCAGGCTGTCTTTGTATCATCAGCCCGTGGAAGGCCGGCGCAGGGCAGGTGCGCCTGCGCTTGTGCCTGGTCTACGAAATTAGAGCCAAATGTGTTACCTGTTACAGGTGTAGACTGAGCTGGAATAACAAACTCTACAGTCATTACTGCATCTACTCAAAAACATACAGAATCTGCCTTTTAAAACTACATTAAACTAAGATACAAGAATACCTAAATACACAAAACATGAATGTACTGCACAAGAGTCATGATGACCCATACATCATAAACTTGATCGGCTGATCTGTGTACTCTAGGCTGAAAGATGTGTGTTTCTCATAAATTGTGTATACACAATTGTCTGTGACTTTTGATATTTTTTATTTCTGTAATAAAGTAAAGATGTTTATGCTGATACCCCTTTTTATAAAGATTTAGTTACTTCATAAGTTGAGATAAGATAAGGTTAGAGAGATGAGATAAGGTTATTAATTGGGAATTGGGGGAAAGTTCAGAGTGAGAGTTTTAAGACCAAACCTTCATTTAGCTCAAGGAGAAAAATAATATAAAGTTGTTTTCTTTTTAACAGTTTTTCAGATTTTCTTCTGTCTCAGTTTACATTTTTGCTGACAGGTAGATGAAACAAAACAGGAAAAAGCATCAGTCACAGGGGAAAGGGACAGTGACAGAAATAGTTCACAGGAATGAAGGAGATTTATTCGGCTCTGGATTATTTATTGAGAGGGAGAATGATTCTGATCACCCATGCTTCATCTTGTCATTCACTATTATTGATTTGGTATCAACATTTTTAACCTTTTGCCTTTTTGTTTGTCATCCTGCCCACAGGCTTGTCATAAGTCTCAATCACATTTAGAGGGATGGATCAATGAAAGGAGTTCAGGCTGATATCGTTTCTTATTCGACACGCTGACTTGATGGATCTGCTGCTGTGGAGAAAGCCAAGGGTGAAACTTTATCTCACAACAGATACCAGAATGAAGAGTTCAATTCTGTCAATACACAGGCTCATCTATCAAAGTGGTTGGAGGCTGGCCCTTATTTTTATGTGGGATGTGATCAATGATGATACATACTTGGAAACAGAAATAACAGTTTTGGACAAAAGATTTCTTTGTAATCAATACAATTACAGTTTAACACCTCTGAGTAACGCAAAATCATTCAAATAAGATACACTTTCTGTAAAGTTTATAGTTAGAGCTGGTTCCTTTCTCCCTCCTTCTTCTTCTAACTCTAAATCTGAATATCCTTCTTAAGTTATCCACCATAGGCTCGTCTCTGAGTCCTTGCCCTTGTTTTGTTTCATAGGTTCCACTGGATCGTTGTTGTAGGCGGCCTGCTGCTGCGGTCCTACGGAACTTTAACTGCTATGGCAACATTGTTATCATCATCATCATCATCATTATCATCATCATCACTACAACTCTGAGCTACAGTCTGTGTCCTTCTTTCTCTCTCTCTCTCTCTCTTTCTGTATCTCCTTAAATCCCTCTCGGTGAACATCAGTCTAACATGAGTATGGTTCTGCACAGGGTGTCTGGTTGTTAAAGGTCCCATATTATGCAAAAATCACTTATTAAGTCTTTTAGTGAAATTTTTGGGTCTTTAGCTTTCCTCCCAGCCCACAAAATGTAATATTTAATGACAAAGGCTGTGCTTAGTAGTGCTTGGGAATCTAAAATCCTGACCTAAAACGAGCTGTTTAGAATTTCCGGGGTTTGCCGACGTCAGCAAGTCCCTTTTTTGAATAATCAGGAGCAAGTCTGACCTGATTGGTCCACCAGAGCAAATACCCCCAAACCCCCTCCCAGCCCACTCCTCTCCCCACATCTGGAGAGAAAACGCTCCAGATGCAGAGAGAGGAGTGTGGCTGTTTTTGGCTGTAAACAACAACATAGTTCCATGCACAAGCCTCCCATCTCGGAAGAAGACAAGACTAAAGCCTGGCTCACACTACAGGATCATTGAACTGGCTCGAGTGGGCCAGTGGAGCGCGCAGTCAGCTGACCCGAAGCCTTTCAGTTGCACTTTGAGCCTGCGTTTGTCTGTTGTCCGGTCTCTTGTAAGGGGGCTTTCTCTCTCTCTCTCTCTCTTAGCTGTTGTCATCCTCAGTGAGAATGAATGTTGTAATCATCCGGGTAAATATCAAACATGTTTGAAAATTATCGGGGAAGTCCGTGAGACGATCGTAGGGCTAAAGATTCATCTGTCAACCGTTCACACTAGAAGATAATCTTGGCCGAACGTCAGGGCGTTCATTTATGAGAGAAATGTGCCAGCTACACTCAGTAAAACTGTATATGTGTGTGCTAGTCACTTCACGGCCGACTGCCTGCTTTTCCAACTTTGGACAGTACAACAGAGGGCTAGCCAATAGACTGGTCCTGAATCCAGGGGCATTACCAACCATCCACCAACAAACCTGGGACCCTGGAAATGTATTTTAAATACTGTGTGCTGTGGAACAGATGGAAGAGCTTTTTCTCAGTGTCCCCCCTGTCTCTGTGTTAGCTCCAGGATGCTAACTTTAGCTGCGGTCAGCCTGTTGTTATAGCCTGTAATGCTACGGTAAACAAGCTTCACTGTTTTCTAAACATTGTGCACTCAGAGCTTGTGGTGCCGCTCTTTGTGACACTGAAGAGCGGGGTGGTATCAGCGGTGGCTCATTTACATATGAAGGCCACGCCCACTAAATCAGAGCGTTCTGAGCAGAGGGGCTATGAGAGCCTGGGAACAATGCTACTGTGCTTGATTTATTGGCCTTTTTGGACCAAAACATGTTACTACCATTCCATGAAGACATCAATGATCCATAGTAATCTGCAGAAAAGGAGCAGAATATGGGACCTTTAAAGGGAGTGTTTTCCTTGCCAGTGTTACTTTCCTAAAAACTGCAGTGCTCTGCTTACATTGAGTTAAGATAAGACTCTTGATCTTATCTTTATGCCTAGTCTTGTGAATAATACAACATCTAACATCTAATATAAAGTCTAAAGCAGCTAATGTTTTTGAAATGGAAACATTTGTTGTGATATGGCGCTATATGTATAAAGATAAATTGGATGATTAACTTTCCAAGCAGGGGCGGCACAGTGTCGCAACGGTTAGTGTTGTAACTTTTTCTGGCGCTTTGGGCCTCCTGCTGGACTCTTTGGGATGGGCCCCTCATTCCTCTCCTTAAATACTTCATCACTGAATTTTCTATTACCTTGATGTTAGACCGTCAAGGAAGAAGACGCAGAGTTCAATCAGCAAAGGAGTTCAGTCAGACTGAATCAAAAACTTTATTCGAACATGCCATCTTGAACAAAGTGAGTTGATAGGTCGGCCTTTAACACAAGAAAATAATATAAACTTAATATAAAAAATATAAACATAAATTATATAAAACAATATAATATGAGCTTCAATAATTAGAAACTTGGACTCTGTAACAATAAAGTCAGACTCACATGAAATTAAACTATTACAGATGCTCTAATTCATTGCTCCACTACTTTTCGTTGCAGCACAGCGCACAGCCAGTCAGCGCAGTAAACAAGCACATCCCAGTACATCGCTATGATGGTGCCGTACGGCACTGACAACTGCTGAAAACTGTCGTAAAATTGGTTGGAAAAATATGTCGGATTAATTTAAATCCTAAGAGCTATTAATGTTGTCAGAAACTAACTAAGGACATTTTGTCTGTAATTTTAGTTAGTTTCAGTTAGTTTCATGAACATAAGATACAGTTTTAGTTTACTTATCGTTTTTGTTTTCTTTTTTAGTTTTTATTAGTTTGAGTTGACTGCAATGTATTTTAAATTCTAGTTTTTGTTTTTAGTTTTGTTTTAGTTAACTATTACAACCTTGCTGGCAGCTACTGCAGACTTAGTATGTGCTGACTGCTAGAAGTAAGGTGATGTACAATTTCTTGCTTGTCCCTTAAAAAATGATACAACATCAGTGCTGCAGCCTTACAGCAAGAAGGTCACCAATTTGTTTCCTATCTTGGCCGGTGGGCCTTTCTGTGTGGGGTTTGCATGTTCTACCCATGCGTGGGCTCTCTCTGGGTACTCTGGCTTCCTCCCACAGTCCAAAAACATGAGCCCTGTGATTAACTGGCGACCAGTCCTGGGTGTACCGCACTTCTAGCCCAATGACAGCTGGAATAGGCTCCAGCCACCTGCGACCCTGAACAGGATTAGCGGTTAAGAAAACGAATGAATGAATGAACTTTCCAAGCATCACTTGAGTGGGGCAAAGCACATCACCCCAAATGTTTGCCCTGAGTTTGTATTAAGTCAAAGGGCAGTCAAGTCGGCCATGCCCTAATATTGTCAGAAGTGTAATTACTAAAAATCAATGCTTTGCAAAAAAAAAATCATGCATTGTAGAGTGTGTGCCAATAGAGAAATTAGCTTTTTTGTGTAAAATTGATATTTTCCTAACAGGCCCTTAACCTATTAACCAATGGCCCGCCCTTAGACATTTTCTTCATTTGATCAACAGGGTCGATCTATGGTCTCTCCAGACCCAATAATGCTAAATACCAAAGCCACACTGTCCGCTCTATGTACAGTCAATGGTTCACCCTACCATTATAACAGCCTTAACAGCCTTATGCTATTGATCTTATTTACCCGACAATGTATTGTAATTTGTCTGCACATTTTTGCATTCATGTCTCCTCTTTTTACTCTGTCACACATGGCAAAGTTCCACCCCACAAGATCACACACACACACACACACAGTAGAGTAACAGAAGAGACACAGCTCCAAGCCTTCTCTGTGAAGATGCAACACTTGCTCTCCTGCCCTCTCCACTACTGCCACCTGGCTGCAAACCTAAAGAACACACTTCTTTTTAACCCTGCTTTCAAGTTACAAATGGATTGAACATACAACTTAATTTTAATTTTTAATTTTAATGATTGACTAAGGGGGAGAGAGACTCATTGAATGTATTTTAGAGACTTACACGTGATTTACTTTCATCAACTGTTTTTCATGTTGTAGGTTTTACTATGCAAATAAGACATACACAATTAGGTGTTGTATGAATACATTTTTGAAATAAAAATGAAAAAGAAATATTAATTGGCCAAGTTGAAACCACTGACAATACTGTTGGTCTACATTTTAAAAATGTTCAAATGACTCACTGACAGTGAGTCATTTGTGTACTGACTAAAGTAAACAGAACGGTCAGGAAAAATATATTTGTTATTGCATTCAGTTTGCAAACCGTAGCTCTATCCCTCTAAATTCTCGGCAAATTTTCCATCCTCAGTCCGTTAGAGTAGAGTAGAACTAAAGGTTCTACCATGATCCAGCTTGCCAAATTCTGTTTCAGAGGCAGAACTGCGGATAAATTGAACGATTCAGTGATTTTTTTTTTCTTTTTTTTGAGAATAATTTTACTGAGCTGATTTTAATGATTCAGTTCACTGAAAATACTTCTTTTCCCATCATTACCTACAACCCCCCAGATCAATGCTGTTCCGTGTTATATCCTGGAGCATTTTATGGAAGGCATCTGCTCCAGACCACAGTATGAGGTGAATCTATTAGTCACACTAACACAAGTATTTGGAGCAGCTGTACCACCCGAAATGTCCTGTAGTAACTTTAGCTGCAACCTCAGGTCTCTAACATGATTCTAGTGCACCAGGACACAAAGGATTTACAGCCAGCTGCATTTAGTGGATTGTGAGAAAACCATTACAGTGCATTGCCTCTGCAGTCTAACAAGCCCCTGCAGCCTTAAGTCATAAGCTCATGTGCTTGACTTGATGATCAATGCTAATTTATGTCTGCTGTAGTCAGCTGCCCACTTTCACTTTCAAGCTGTTTGCCTTTATTTGGTCTACTAGCATTCTGCTGGCCTCTTTATTTTACATTCAAAGTCACACTCAAGGATGCATTAAGCTATTGACAGTCGCTGCTTTTGCACAGATCAGAAATGGAGGACAAGGACAGAGTGCTGAAATATAAGTGAGGTAGCTGGCACTTTTACTGCTACCAGATAGCACAGCTCTGTTTCAATGATGCATGGGTTTCTGCATCCTTGGGGAGGATGTGTTTTTTGGTCACAGTCCAGAAACTTAACAGTTACTCGCGATCCCCATGATTAATTTATATACCCTGGAAAAATACAATGGCAATAATTCTTGTGCCTGGCGGACGGTGGTCACAGGTGTTGAAAAAAAAAACAAATGGGATGAGGCCAAGCTAATGGTGCCCTAAAGAGAATCTATGTGTCAGGGATAATTCCTAATGCAGTAATACGGCGACATCCCAGCAGAGATAATGTGTAAATGTGCATCCCCCTAACACACACACACACACACACACACACACACACACACACACACACACACACACACACACACACACACACACACACACACACACACAAATACCCTACTTGCTTGTGATACTGAAATAGTTGTAGAAATGATAAAGCAAGGGATGGCGATTGACATGGATGAGACAGAGGTGTTGCCTGGTTCAATATTAAGCAATTAAAGATTTATTAGCTCCCAACTGTAAGGCTGCCAACATAGATGAAGCAATCATAGTCTCAAGGGATGTCTTGTGAACTCTAGTTTGCCTTATTTAATTACACCCTGATACACCATAATTGGTTCAACACGTGACTACAGATATTATCTTGAGCTGTCTTTTGAGAGGTAATTATTGTACATATTTTCTTTTATTTTACAGAGAGACATACAAAAAAAAGTGGCACAAAGCCCCACACAGACAATAACATGACACCACATTACCAGGCCCTAGAGCCTCAACAGCTTGAAAACATAAAGCCCAATTGTTCAGTAAACTGATGCTGATTTCCCTTTTTTTTCTTGTCCGTCCAGGCTTTTGTGCAGTCTTGCAACACTATTAATATCCTGAAAAGCTTCCTGAACTCAAATTATTTTCCATTTTAAATTTAGCCAGCCACAAGTGAGCATTTGCTCACTTGGAGGAAAACACATTAACAATGAAATGTCTTTTAGTAAATTAAACTGGGAGAGACTCATATGTAGCCAGGCTAAGATAAACTTCTGGTTCATATCCGTGTAATCATTTTGTCTAGTTTTTATTTATTAGGGCCCAAGCCCGCCAACTGCATGTGTGGCGAAGGCCCTCTTGAAACCTTAGTGGTTATTATTATTCTTTCCACACCTTTAACCCCAAATTGCTTGCCTTTCACTTGAGATAAACACAAATGCGGGGAATTCGTAATTCGGACTTTGACATCAGATTTTGATCATTTCTAGCCTACGTATTTGCACAAACTAGTCCAAGGTTTTTTCTGTCCCATCACCTCCAAACTTGGCTTGTGTATACTAGACCCTTTGACAATTAAAAGTTATTAAAACATTAATAGTATTTCAATGGGCATGGCCAGGACATGGCTCAAAGTTCAGCATTTTTTCAACTTTGTCCAATCTGCACAAAAACATATACACATGTTCAGTGTTGCAGCCCAGACACAGCCCTGTTATTATTTTCATCCAAAAGTACAGTGCCCCCAAATGGCAAGGGCCCAAAATGGCCAAAACTTACATTTACAGGATACATATTTGAACAAACTAGTCAGAGGTTTTTTCTCATATCAACTCCAAACTTGCCTTGCATTGAAGATGAAAAGTTATTAGAGGATTGTTATCCCAATGGGCGTGGCCACAAATGACCGCCAAAAGTGACCATTTTGCTGCTCCATGAAAATCTTAATAGTTCTCTTATACAATGTTGGATCTGGACCAAAATGCACACACATGTTAAGTGTCTCATCCCCAACACATCCATATGCTTCTTTTCAGGTAACAGTATTGCGCCCCCTAGTATGAACAGGAAGTCATGTGTTTTACTCTGTGATTAAAAGCTCCTCCCTATTTTGACGTTTTCATTTTAATTGTGCCTACAAATCTCTCCTAAGAGAGTGCCACTGGCAAATGTGGCCAGAAGCACACTAAGTTATAATAACTCTACAAGGTCCAATTTCCATGAAATTTCACACACCATCAAGGTCCTTCTCCAAATACTTTTAAAACCTCAAATCTCTGCCACTGCAATAGCACCACCCTCTGAAAATGCATGATAATATTATTCAGATAAGTTGTCATATTTGGTTCCTATTCTAAAAACATCACCTCACTCCTACTCTGAACTGCTTTTCACAAGCATCGCAGTAAAAAAAGCCATGAAGTCAGATTTACTATGATTCAAATTCCTCATGTATGCTTGCTGCAGGGACCACACCTCTTCCATACACATGGTTTTCGGCTGAGCCAGATATTGCTGCACAGGCAGTGGGCAGGGCATGCCCTGACAGGCACATGGGCTGATGGGGTTGGGCCCGATATTTGTTTCTTGCAGCTATATTCATTATTAGGGCCTGAGCCAATCAACCACAGGTGCGGCGGAAGGCCCTCTTGAAACCTTAAGGGGGCGAAATTCATGAATCAAGTATAAGTGCAAAACAATATGCTCTACAGCCCGTTGATCTAAAGCTCTGGATTTTTTTGGCTAGAGCAACCATGCCTACACCTAAAAAAAAGTCTCTCACAACCATCGCAAATTCCAAACAGGAAGTTTGCAGTTTCCACTTAAACATCAGATTTTGACAATTTATAGGCTACATATTTAAACGAACTAGCCCTCAGATCAACTCCATACATGGCTTGTGTATACAAGACACATGGAGGATTAAAAGATATTAAAGGGTTTTTTTTGTAGCTCAATGGGCGTCAAGAGGTCAAAGTTCAGAATTTTTTCAACTATCAGGAACAAAATGCACACACATTTGAGTGCCTCATGTTAATTCATTTGTTCATTTTCTGGACCACTTATCCTGTTCAGGTTTGTGGGCGGCTGGAGCCTATCCCTGCTGTCATTGGGCGAGAATCGGGGTACACCCTGGTCTGGTCGCCAGTCAATCCCAGGGCTGACACAGACAGACAACCGTTCACTCACACACTCACACCTACGGACAATTTTAAGTGTTTAATTGACTTGATGAGCATGTTTTTGGACTGTGGGAGGAAGCTGGAGTACCTGGAGGGAACCCACACATGCACTGGACAACTTGCAAACTCCACATAGAGAGGCCAACTGGCCAAGCTGTGATTTGAACCGGTGACTTTCTTGCTGTAAGGCTGCTGTAAGGCTGCTGTAAGGCTGCTGCCCTAGCTGCGCCACGGTGCAGCCCGTGTCTCATGTTCAACACATATACTGTATATGCTTTATTTCAGCTTGAACTGCAGTGCCCCTTAATGTCAACAGAAAGTAGCAGGTGTTTTTGATTCTGATTTTCCCTGTGATCACTCCTTGTTTTTAGTTTTTCTTTTCATTTCTGCTCACAAATATCTTTGATGCCTTCATCAATCAATCAAAGTGTATTTATAATGAACACTTTATACAAAGTCAAATTGCAGCTCATAGTGCTTTACATAAAAACAAACAATTTATAAGTGGTGTTTGTGTATGTATATATATATATATATTTATGTAAGGGGTGTAATGGTACACAAAAATCACAGTTTGGTACGTACCTTGGTTTTGGGGTCATGGTTCAGTACATTTTCGGTACAGCATGGAACAACGCAAAACCATTTGCTTGTTTGCTTATTAAACCAAAAACTTGCCATTATACAGTGAGGGGGGAGGCTCTTCCAAGTATATCTATCTGCGGAGGCGTGTCGTGTAGTGGGCGTTTCGTGTAGTGACGTAATGACTACACGACACGCCCACTAGATAAGACGGAAGGAAGAAGACGAAAAGTAAGAATGAGCCATGGTAAGATTATCATGGTTTTTATTATAAAGAATTGAAATGATGTATTTCTGTGTGTACTGCAGCATTTGATAACTTTAATCTTCTTTTTGGACAGTGAATTGAAAATGATGGGAAAACCCTGGTGGTATACTGTAGTGGGCCTGCCACGTAGTGACGTCATTATATGACACGCCCACTATACTGTTCTTAAAGAGATATGAGCCCGGGTAGCATTCAAAGTTTGAACGTTCTGCTCTGTTTCTACACTTCATACTGTTTTGCTTGTTGCCTTATTATTAATTGATTTAAAAGCATTGAAATGTTAATATTCTTTGACTCTGCCATGAAATAATAATAGTAATTAAAGATACAACTCGGGACAAGAATTAATGAGCTAAAATACATATATATATATATATATATATATATATATATATATATATATATATGTGTGTGTGTGTGTGTGTGTGTGTGTGTGTGTGTGTGTGTGTGTGTGTGTGTAAAATCGTTATCTCTAGATAAGATAATTATGAGAATAAATTCATAATATGTAGTTTGAGCTGTTCCTGGCCCGTCACAGAACTATCATCTTGATAGGCTATGGCTATATAATGTGTCTTTGTGATATTAAGTAGCCTATTTATAATTGTAATATGTGTTGATTATTGTGAGATTATGAGTTATTGTGTGGAACCGTGAGAGGAAGCTGGAAGAGAGCGCATGCGTCCAGGCAATATCTGGATGGAGGGATGCAACTCTCAATGTTTTTAGTAAAGCTTGTAACATTTGTTCCCATTTATTAGTGCGATGGCTCAGTGAAATGTAGAACTTGAATGTTGCTATGCAAATAATACAAATGCAACATGTTTCAAAGCTTCCCAATCTTTATTTTATATTATAAACTGCTGAGAAAAGCCTCAGAAGAGAGGGCTCCTTCCATTTTCAGCTTGAAACTTATTCGTTAAAATGCTGCCTCCTCCGACAGGTGCTGCTCCAGGGTTTTTTCCGTCATTTTCAATTCACTGTCCGAAAAGAAGATTAAAGTTATTAAATGCTGCAGTACACACAGAAATACGTCATCTCAATTCTTAACATAATAATAATGATAATATTACCATGGCTCATTCTTAATTTTCATCTTCTTCTTCTTTATAAACTTTTAACAGTGTCTCGCGTGGTTTTCCTTGATTTCCGTCTTATCTAGTGGGCGTGTCGTGTAGTCATTGCATCACTACACGACACGCCCACCACGACATGCCTCCGTCTTGCAAGCTGCAGACAGACCCTTCTCGGCACTTCAAGCTCCGGTTGGTCGTTAGCAGCAGCTATGATGCACAATTCAGACACAAGGGCTGTTTCCCAAAACCCAGGTACCTTGCCTTGGAAGGCAGTGCCTCCGAAGCCACTTCCTTCCAATCCAAGGCAAGTGTCCTGCCTCTGCTCAAAAGGAGATGCTAATGGAACAGCCTACAAAGGCATACTTTACCAGATTCCTGTCACAAATTTATATGTAATTGGAGTTACATTGTCTCACATAACATGTGTTGCACTGTGGACAGTGCTTGGAAAGTTAAATACAAACGTTGGAGTAGACCGTATGCTCAAGTGGCTACAAATATTGTCATGGCTTTCCACTTTTGTTTGCTTTTTTGCTTTTTTATTGTGACATCATTGACACTCTGCAGGTGCGGCTTCTCAGTAATTATAGTTACGTGAGTGACACACAAAAGAGTTAAGTAGTGGACATGGTTTAGGTTGTTATTTTCAGAGGTGTATTTTGTTACTTATATTTGAATTAGAATTTACTGTGCTCCTCCGCTGGAGCGTCTCTCTGGTGTGTTTTTTCCTCCCATTTTTTCCTTTTTCGTAGATTCATGCATTGCATGTTGGGTATTTATAGCTATGGCAAGGCAGCGAAGGATACACCTGTGTATCCTCGGTCAATTAGCCACATGCTAACCAAACGGAGGACATATGCCTCCGGAGGACATGAACATTGGAACAGCACTTGGGCAGCAACTGATGATGTGGATGCCTGCCCACGCCCACATCAGACCAAGGCAAGGCAAGGTACCTGGGCTTTGGGAAACAGCCAAACTCCTGTGGCTTTGGAAGCTCTTTGATATTCATCTTCTGATTGGCTCACCGTGAGATGTCACGTCCACATGATATGCACATGATCGCAAAGCACCAATTACAGACCACTTTCCTCATGAATATTAAAATGCCATCCCTGCTCAGCCAATCATAGATGAGTACTCACGTGAATACTAAAGAGCCATGTGCAGCAGCAGCATAAACTTACTGTACTCGTTCAAATACAGCACCTTACAGAACAGAACGGCCTTATGGAGTGGTTCTGCACGGATACATGTACCGCTACACCCCTAATATATAAATTATATTAAAAGACACAAAAAAAAAACATTTAAAATTAGGTTGGGAATGTATACAACACATTTTTAGGTACCCTGATGCTTAAGGAACACATGAAAAAAGTTTTAAGCTTCTATCTTTACAAAATCTACACAGTCCTGCACCTAAGATAAGCTGATTTGATTTTTAGGATGGTTTTTGCTTCTGTCACATTTTTACTCTATGTTGACTCTATTTTCACTGCAATATGAACTTCTATACTTCTATGAGGTCAGGAGAACCAGGGCTAAAGGCTAAAAACTGTGAGGAACTATGTACAAAACACTTAATTCAAGTCTTGGATCAAAGAAAAGTGAAGTATTCTCAGTTTTACATGCTCTGAACACACAAACTGTTGCTGATTGGTGCAGAGCAGCCCCAAGCTGAAACATGACACCAGGAAGACGGAAGAAAATTTTCGAAGAACTATTTAGATTTAAATACAGGATATATATCGATCAATCAGGGCTTGTTTAATGCAGTTAAGAGTGTAAAATTACCTGTTTTTTACAGAATTGAGCTAGAGCAAACGGTTGATTTTCTGCAGATTTTCAAAAAGGACGTGTGAATAAACGCGATGTGGACAGCAGTCACAAACACTCTTGCTTCCCTCCCTGCGGTTTAAAGCTGAGGTCACATGTGATAAATTCAGGGAACGTCGGAAATTTGAAAATCTGACGAGAACACTCTTTTTCCAAGTAGGACACACGGTTTATAAATTGCCAGACATTTAAAAATAAGTGCGTCTTTGAACGCCCCACGGGTTTCGGATCCAGATTAATCTGCGTTATTTTTTATAACGCGTTAATTTTCGGTGTAATTAATTAATCTAATTAACGCGTTGAAATGACAGCCCTAACACACACACACACATATATATATATATATATATATATATATATATATATATATATATATATATACACATATACATAAATGATAACAATCATACCACTAAGTAGTATGCCACTGTAATTGTAATGGATGATTGGTAGGATGTTAAGAGGATATGGAGACTAATGCACACCACAGAAGCTCAATTAAAATGAAGAAATTTGTAACAACAGATACAAGAAAAGGCAAAGCAATAAAACTAAGAGACATCTAAGTAAGACACTACAAATACATCTTAAACAAGTAACAGTATGTTAAAGATTAAAATTAAGCCTAAAATAATTTGATGTAAAATGATAAGAACTATATCCAAATATAGAAGCAAGTAATGAAAAATGGAATAGCGTATCAGATAATAAAATACTAAACTAAAAATGTAATGAAGAATAAGAATAAAAATTGCTACAAAGGAATAAATAATTATAATAGTCATTGAAAATGATAAAATTCTACATAAAAGCAAGGCTGAACAAGTGAGATTTTAGTTTATATTAAAGATTTCTACATTTGCAGCTTGTTTAAGACCCTCTTGGAGTTTTTTCCACAGTTTTGGAGTATAACAGCTAAAAGCAGCATCTCCAAAGGTTTTGTTCTGCTCTGTGGAAAAACTAGGAGAGGGGAGTTTGAGGATCTGAGGGCCCATCCTGGTTCATAAGCTAAAACCATCTCTGATAGGTACTGAGGTGCCAGTCCATGTAGAGCTTTATAAACTAGTAGAAGAACTTCAAAATCAATGCGATAACTAAAAGGCAGCCAGTGTAGAGACTTTAAAATGGGCGTAATATGAGCTCTCCCCCTGGTCCTCGTCAGCACTCTAGCAGCAGAGTTTTGAATTAATTGTAGCGGATTTATTGCATTTTTGGGAAGACCAGAGAGGAGAGCATTACAGTAGTCAAGCTTGCTAGTTATAAAAGCGTGCATTAGTCTCTCTGTTTGGCTCAGAGAGAGAAAATTTCGAACTTTTTAGATATTTCTCAGATATTAGTTTTAAAGTTAAAATCAGCATTAAAGACCACCCCAAGATTCCGTGCTTCTTGGCTGGGGCAGAGTCCTATTTTGTGGAGTGTTGGGGTCAGTTTCTCTCTCTGAGCCTTAGAACCAATAATTAAGATCTCTGTTTTGTCCTGGTTGAGCTGCAAGAAATTCTGTGACATCCAGGCTGTTAAATCTAAAAAAAAAACAATAAAAAAGTGAGTCTAACTGGCTGGTGTCATCCAGAGACACGGACACATAGAGCTGAGTGTCATCTGCATAACTGTGAAAAGAGATGCCATGTCTCCTGATAGATAGATAGAACTGATCTGACCTGGTAGAACCTCTGCAGTTTGCATATAGAAATCATATTGGAGTGGATGATGCAGTTACATACATGCTCCACCTGTGCTATCTCGAAGAGCCTGGCACCTATGTAAGAATTATGTTCTTTGATTTTTCAAGTGCATTTAACACCATCCAGCCCATGATACTGAAAGATAAGCTCAAAGACATAGGAGTGAACCCATCCTTTGTCTCCTGGATCACAGACTATCTCACAGAAGGGCCACAGTTTGTCAGGTTGGGAAAGTGTGTCTCTGGGACGGTCATGAGCAGCACGGGGGCTCCGCAAGGAACTGTTCTAGCTCCATTATTATTCACACTTAATACTGCAGACTTCAAATACAACTGTGAGTCCTGTCACTTCTAAAAATACTCAGATGACACTGCTATTGTGGCATGTATCCAAAATTGACAGGAATCTGAGTACAGGGATCTGATAAAGGCTTTCTGTGACTGGAGTCATAGAAATTGTCTTCTACTGAACACCTCAAAAACAAAGGAAATAATTGTTGATTTTCGAAGGTCTGGGCTCTGCCATCAGCCAGTTAACATCCATGGGGTGGACATGGAGGTGGTGCCAACCTACAAATATCTTGGTGTACATCTGGACAACAAGTTGGACTGGTGCCTTAATACAAATGCAGTCTTTAAGAAGGGGCAGAGCCGTCTCTTTCTCTTAAGGAAGCGCAGATCAATTGATGTCTGTGGAAAGCTGCAGCAGATGTTTTATCAGTCTGTGGTAGCGAGTGTTTTGTTTTATGGTGCAGTCTGCTGGGGAAATAGTTTAAAGCAGAAAGACAAGAGGCGACTGGAAAAACTGGTGAAGAGAGCTAGCTCTGTGGTTGGATCCAGTTTGGACTGACTGGAGGCTGTGGTGGAAAGGTATACACAGAAGAAAGTGGAGGCCATCATTTGTCACACTGATCACCCACTTCACATCATCCTTGACCAGAAAAACAGCAGCAGTGGACAACTCACCTCTCTGCGCTGCAGGACTGAGAGATACAGAAGATCATTCCTCCCTGCAGCCATCAGAGTCTTTAATTCTTTAATCTTTGGAAGATGAGTTTTTCTATCTATCTATCTATCTATCTATCTATCTATCTATCTATCTATCTATCTATCTATCTATCTATCTATCTATCTATCTATCTATCTATCTATCTATCTATCTGATGACACCACCCAGGGGTAACATGTACAAATTAAAGAGTAATGGTCCTAAAATTAAACCTTGTGGCACCCCACTGGTAATCTCGTAGTGTGTAGAAGAGCTATTATCAATTGAAGCAAAGAATTTTCTGTCACAAAGGTACGAGGAAGAACTTATGAAAACATTACCAATGAGGCCCACATGTTCATTTAATCTATGTAAAAGAATCTGGTGGTCAACAGTATCAAGGGCAGCACTTAGGTCAAGTAGCACCAGAACTGAAGGCTTGTTGTTGTCAAGATTGACTCTGATATCATTAACAACTTTAAGTAGGGCTGTCTCAGTGCTATAATGTGTCCTAAAGCCAGACTGGAACATGTCTAAGGTGTTGTTTGAGTTTAAAAAGGCACTCAGCTGATTAAAAACTACTTTCTCTAAGATTTTGCTTAAAAATGGTAGGTTTGAAATTGGTCTAAAATTGCTAGGTGTTAAAGTATCCAGGTTCCCTTTCTTTAAAATGGGTTTTACGAAAGCTGTTTTAAAATCAGTTGGGAATACTCAGAGCTGTAAAGAGTAATAAACAATAGCAAGTACATCCTCTGATACCGAATTAAAAGCAGCTTTAAAAAGAGAGGTAGGAATTGGGTCAAGGGAACATGTGGAGGGCTTCAGTGCTGTTACCACTTTCCTAAGTGTTGTGGCATCAACCAGGTCAAAACTTTCCATCTTGACATCACTACCAACATGAGACACAGGGGAAATTGCAATGTGCTTGTTTTGCCGGCAGATACCAGACCTAATGTCTTCTATTTTGCCCCTGAAGTAGCAAGCAAACTCCTCACATCTGGATCCTGGAAGTACTGAGATGTTGCTGGTTGTGTGGTTTAAAAGTGAATCTATTGTACTGAAGAGATGTCGGGGTTTATTGAGGTTGCTGTCTATTAAATCTGAAAAATATTTCTGATTGCTTTATAATATTGTTTTAATTTTTCTGTGAGTATGTTGTGATGAATTTTTAATCTGGTTTTTCTCCATCTTCGTTTAAGCAGCTCCTCAGTCTCTCTTTAGTGTAAGAGTGTCGTTATTCTTCCATGGTACAGTCTTTTTTGGTTTTATTTTCTTAGTTTTTGAAGGAGCAAATGAATCAAATACTGTCCTGAGTTTGAGGTTGAAGTTGGTGACCAGTGGTTCACAGGATAAAGGTGATATGGTGTTATTGAAGACTGAGATCTGTGATGTGAGAGCTGTGGCTACTTCAGGGGTAAAGTACCATTTTGAACTGTACCATCTGTGGTTATGGGGAGAAGGTGGTTTAGACTTTTAAAAAACACAGGATAATGGTCAGAGAGAGCAAGATCAGTGACAGATGAGATGTTAATATTAATACCAAGTGCTATAACTAAGTCCAAGATATGTATACAGGGCCAGGTCTAGCCAGGCATGTATGAGGGGGCAGCCACAAATGTTGAGGGGGCATTGTGCTCCAGCACCTTTTACCATGTCTAACTGACAAATTCACTCACTAAGATGTGGGTACACTGAGCAAGTACCTTGTAAAGAAGTGTCGTCTCAAATACTTGGCACTTGTTTTATTGTAGTTATTGTTGTAAGACTAGGGCTGGGCAATATGGCCTCAAATCAATATCACGATATATTGAGCACCTCACCTCGATAACAATAAATGGACGATAATTCCGATAATTCCGATAATTCCCTATATTATTAGTACTATATTATTCATATTATTAGTTTTCAACTAGTGAAAAGTAGGAAATAACTGACATCTTTTTTTTTTTTTTTTAAGTTTGCATTGCAGTTTTAAAAAAACAGGCAAGTTCCATAAACAATCAGAAATAAATACCTCACATCTAACCCTCTCCCATTCGTCATCAATACAGTACAGCGTAAGGGTCATTTCACAGTCAACGCAAAGGTGCAAACACGAACACACCACGTGTCAGCCAGGCTCTTTCACCCAGCACCCCTGGTTTAATGCAATAGTTAAATCCAGGGTGATTTGATTGGTTCTAAAGTACCGTGTGGGTCGTACCAAAGTATGACAAGATGGCGCGAGCCGGTAGAAACAAGTTTGGAGGAGCAGAACTGTATTTTGTTGCTCATATGACATTGCAGCTATTACCAGTATGTTAAATGCTGAATGGCTCTTTAAAGGACCGCTTTAGTATACTACAAGAGGACACAAAAGCTCCTTTGCTTCGCATTCAAACAACCGCTGCTGGTGCCCTGCTGGCAGCGCCCCTCCAGCAGATGAGGCTCTAGGCAACTGCCTATACCGCCGCAAGCCGGCGGCAGGCCGATGCACTGAGCAGAGTAAAAAGGGGAGATGGAGCGGAGGCGAGAAACATGACACGAGAAACAGCTTGATATATTTTATATTTGAGGGGGCAAGCAAGACGTTAAGACATTAAAAAGTGGAGAGGAGGAGAGAGGCATGAGGTAACAAAAATTTATTAAATATGATACATTTCGGGGGATTTAGTTTGAGGGGCCACAGCATTTATTTGAGGGGGCCAGGCCCCCTCTTGCCCCTGCATAGATGCGTAGACCCGGCCCTGTTCGGTGTCAAAGAATGACTAATTAATTAGTAATAGCAGAATGCCAGCATTTCACCAGAGCGAAAGTATAACTTTCAAAAGACATCTAAACTTACAAATTGAGAGTTTAAATTTAAGTCGGGGCACCACCCAATTTTGGAGAAAACAGGGAAACTCTAGAAAGGTTTACTGTAAGAATTTGTGAGTTAATAATTCATAGAATTACCAATTATCAAGTCTCAATATCAAAAGGCCGCTACATCAGTTGTGAATTCTTTTGAACGGTGTACAGAGGCCATTAATTTCAACCACACAAAGACAGAAAGCAATTTCTTTATATATGAAAAGTTTATTTACTAACTAAAAGAAGAAATATGTGCATGAATAAATAAACAGGTGAAAGATATAAAAGAATAAATGCATAGATGAATGGGAAGTGAAACTGATTGTAATAAACTGGATAAATGAAACAAAAGGACACAGACCAACCCACATAAATCTAACTAACCCACCCAAGATCTCTGGGGCATTGACCACGATATACCAATAAATGCAAGATTGTCTTACACAAATTCTGAGGCCCAAGGAGGAGAGGGGAGGCGGCGACAGAGGTGGCTGGGTCCCGCTGCAGATGTCTGCGGATGTGCATTGAGGGATGATGGAGAGGCTGGAGGCCTGCTGCAGGTCATCTGAGTGTCAAGGATGTCCGATGGGTTGATTCTCACAGCAGCAGTGGTGGCTGGAACAGCAGCGATGATGCCCGGCGTCGGGTCGAAACTGGCAGATTTCCAAAGTCAAATCACCGCAGGGAAAGCGGTGAGTAGCGGTGGTCTCCTGACGTCAGCGCATGAGGGGGAATCCCCGCAGATCAGCTGTGTGTCTCAGGCAGAGACGTAGGCACCGATGGATGGCAGGATGCATCTCGGGCTGGTTGTCTGGGGCCTGTGAGGAGTCCAGAGATGATAGGTGTTGTGCAGGTTGAAGACGTGCTGAGGGCACGCAGGTAGACATGAGAAGAGCAAAGCCTTCGGGAAGAAGGCCGAAGAAAGAGCCAATGTTCTTGTCCTGGAGTGGAGTTTTGATCAGCGAGTCAGTGAGGTCACTTTAGGCTGACGCCCCTTCACATCTCAAATTTCTGCACGTGGATCAGATTGTCCCAGAGAGCACTAACTAAACCTAACTTTATACTGTAAAGAGATCCCCACATGTAATAGTCAATATCACATTTCTTATGATTTAAGCTTCACATCAAGACTAAACATGACAGGTTTTTCTCTTTAAGAACCCAATAAAATAAAAATCAAGATAATAAAATAGAATATGTTTCCAAGACAGTAGTTTTCACACACACACATTATCAATGATTTTCATTACACAATATGTGTTTACAACATTGAAAATGCACATGTAAGTCTTAGTGTAAAAAAATAATTTTTGTGCTGTTCTCAACTGTGTGAATCAAAGAGTCTTTGTCTTTAGAAGAGAAGGTGGGGAGCAGATCTTCCCCTTGGCATTCCTTCTTTCTTGTTCCAAGAGAGGAAGGTCGAGGGTCACAAGATACAACATGGAGGCTGGGAGGTCTCTCCAGCCTCTCCCTGACAGAAGGGTGTCTGTACAGTTTCACATGTCCGCCAGGTGTCAACGAAAAGTCTTCGATTTTACAGCGATGTCTCAATGTTTTATAGTTTTGCAAACATCAGAGGAAGGGATGAGGCTGACTTCAGGAGAAAACCACTTAAGCGCAGAGGTCTGTTTTTCCAAAACTTGGAAACCATGTCAAAGCTGCAAAACCTGGTCCCAGGTTACACCAGGTTACACCAGCGTCGACTGAATGTTTTCTGCGGAGACTTTATCATTAACATGGGAGTGCATTAAAAACTGATAACAGCCTCTCTATTTTCAATTTTTTTAGGTAAACCGATAGAGGAAACGCATTTTTTTAAACATAGAGATAAGCTGATAGCTCGCGCTGCTCTTTCATAGAGACGTATTTTTTAGAATGATGGAATAACAGTGAACTGTTAAAAGCATTCTTGGTGTCATTTCTAATTCAAGGATCTAAATATTAATCTAAGAATATCCTTTTTTCTTTCTGAAAATGTTTTGTGCTCATTTAATTCTCCTCCACAGAGGGATTTCCCTCGCCGCACCCCGTCCCACTGACTTGAAACATGCGTACACAAACTCAGACCTGACGTGGGATCTGAGAGTACCCGACGCCCACGTTTAGACTGATAAATGCCGATCTGTGTGTGGAATGGAGTATACACCCATTTTTTTCAGGCATCCGCATGTTTGATATATGAGGGCCTGTGTACCTGTGTCTGTGTCACACCAAACTCTAGATGAATTATCAAAATCTGTTTATTGTCAGCTCTAATTACTCCACATTGCTCCACATGGCATGGACTGGCTGTCTGTGCTCTTCATGGCATGGACCCGCTGTCTGTCCTCCTCATGGCACGAATCAGCTGTCTGTGCTCCTCATGGCGTGGACCAGCTGCCTGTGCTCCTCATGGCGTGGACCAGCTGCCTGTGCTCCTCATGGCATGGACCGGCTGCCTGTGCTCCTCATGGCACGGACTCCTGTGTGGCAGAGATCTTGTACCTGTTCACTTTTACATAGTGTTTAATGATTTATCTTTTTATATCTGATATCTTTTATCATTATGCTATATTGGCTAATTGTGTAAGCGTAAAATTGATTTTTTTTTTTTTTTCAAATTGTCACCACTATGACAGCATTTTAGGCTGACAATGTGCCAGAACAAAATCTCAATGCACAGCAGGGTCTTATATCCGCTGCTTTCCTCCTTACTCATGTATTACAAAGGAATAGGTCAATTTTTGCACCAGAAGGTACATAAATGTTATTTTAAAGGAAAAGGTACGAAAATGTACCAATATCAGCACTCTTACCCTGACAAGGTGCTGCTGGAGCAACAGGGCGCAGTTACCTTTTTAGGTCCATTTTCTAAACCTTTATTTCTGAGTGTGTAAAACACGGATAAAGCTGTTTGTGGTATTGTCCAAACCTCGTGCAGGATGGAACTAGTTGAAAGACTTACCATAAATTGTCTTCATAACCTGTTCTACAAAATCCAGGCATAGCATTAGATTGAAACGTCAAAATCAGTTTAAACTTTTTAACACGTCATCCATTCGTAGCCTGAGCCTGATGAAATCAGCATCTAATGATACTTCCAAATATAAGAAGAACTCTGACAGCTTTTTAAGGGGACCTCTGATGGTACTAACCACCTTAATAAGCTGTGCTGATTTCCAGCACTAATGCTCTCAATATACATTTCTTTGTTTGAAGAAGAAACTGTTCTTTATAATTTTATTTCACAGTCCCTTCAGAGAGTGGTGACTGTACTGCAGAAGTAAGTGTAGCTCCCGCCATCAGTGAATGTGTATGGGGAACATCCAGCTGTTAACACTGTTCCCCACCTGAAAGTTGTATCAATTGGAGTGTAAGTCTATAACTTCTGATAGGCTAACCAGGCTGAGTGATGACAAATGTGACCCACACCATGAGAACCCCCATCTGGCACTCCCTGTTCTTCACCATCAGACATGGCTGCAGCCCTTTCTTCATGACTCACACTATTAGGGTGTCTCATGTTTTTGATTATGAATCAGAGGGTGTGATGACATCTCAACTAGCACACTTTTCCTCCAGCCCATTTTTTGCGCTGACAGGCAGTAAAGAAGATGATTCATCCAAATCAATGTGTCATCTCACACTGGATCCATTCTGTTGCAGTATGTCTGCATGGCTGCTCCTTGCAGGTAATACGCAGCCATCCTATTTTTTAATGGGTGCCGTGCTGTGACGTATAGATTCAGCGTAGGGAAGATCAAGGGGGACAGGAAGTAGTGAACTACCCCAAACTACCCCAAAACACCAAGTGACTTTCAAAATAAAGCAGACAGTGTCAACATCATTTATCTCGACTACAATGACAAATGGACAGAATGAGCAGAGCCAGACCAGGAGTCAACAGGATAGAGGTTTTACAGCCCAACATGAATGAAGAGAAACTTATATGGAGAGAATTTTGTTTCTTTATTATTCAATCAAAAAGAATAGATTTGAAACCAAAAAATAGATTTGTAAGCATTAGAGGATAAGTGAGAAATGAACAAAAAAAAATTGAGATCAAAACAGAACAGGTTGCAATTGAAAAAAAGAACATGTTTCTTTCCATATTGCCTATAAATCAGTCCTCTTTGCTTGCGAGTTCCAAAGTTTTGCTTGCAAATTCTACTGCACTTAATGGGCGGGGCCTATGCTGGTGAATGAGAGAATAGTTTCCATTGGTTGGTTTGACCTGGCTTTACCGAGTGCCAGCGCCAGTTACCACTTCCCTCTTACACAACACCTGGAGGTAAGTTGATAGCCTCTGGCTACACCCACCGTACACTCACAACAACAACAACAACAACAACAACAACAACAACAGCAACAACAACAACAACAACAACAACAACAACAACAATACATTATAATGAATCACAATGCCCTAAGTTAGCTATGCTAGTGAGTGATTAAAACATTTTGTTCCACGGTACACGCAATGTTATGGTTCCTACACAACAGTACAGGGTTTCCCCCAGTGTATTACAAGCCTGGCAGGCAGCCAGGCTTTACCTGCCCCCATGTCACAGACGTCATGCTCATCAGACCGCTGCTTCACCAGCTGACTGAGAGGTCTGCACTAAGCCCACCGTGTTGCAATTAACAAGAACCGATCCGCAGCTCCACAAGGCTCAGCCAGTTGCTGTAGCATGGCTGCTAGCTGTTAGCACAGGGCTCAAAGCTTTTGTGAGCTAAGATACTTTCCCCACATGTGAGAATGATCCATTGTTTGATTTTTCAGCTCGTAGGGCTCGCGTTTTTGTTTTTACACAGGTTAAAACAGTTTGAACCTACAGTGGCTGGCTGAGCCTTATGGAGCTACGGCTCTGTTCTCGTTAACGGCAACACGTCAGCTCAGTGCAGACCTCTCGGTCAGCTGGTAAAGCGGCGATCTGATGAGCATGACATCCGTGACATGTCCCGTTATGCACGACTATTCTCAACAAAGTTGCGACGCTACCAGGTGATGGAAAAAAAACACCTAATCATGTGTTGATGGAGTGCAAAAAGTGAATTAAAATATTAATAAACAATGCTTAGCCGGGGGTGGCCAGGCCCAGGCTTATAATACACTGGGGGAAACCCTGAACTGTTGTGTAGGAACCATGACACCGTGTGTACCGTCGTAGCCACCTTCGTCGTGCCAAGGAGGACGCCCACAGAAGTGGAGACAGGGCCCTTTACCGGCAGGCCAGAAACACACTGACCAAGGAGATCAGAATGGCAAAGAGGAGCTACTCTGAAAAGCTGAAAAACAGGTTTTCAGCCAATGACCCATCGTCAGTGTGGAAAGGCCTGCAGGAGATCACCAACTACAGGAGACGCCCAGCCCCCACTGCTGCAGACAACAAAGCCCTGGCTGACGACCTCAACTCCTTCTACTGCAGATTCGAAAGGGACCACTTCACACCTGCCCCTCTCCTCTCTGCAGTCACTCTGCCACCACCCACTGACTCTGAGCCCCTCGTCTCAACTCCATCTCACCCCCGGGGCTCCAGCACACCCACCCCCCAGACCCTCCAAGTGAGCGAGGAGGAAGTGACCCGGCTGCTGCAGGGACAAAAAACAGAAAAGCTCCAGGCCCTGACGGGGTTTCCCCCTCCTGTCTGCAAGCCTGTGCAGACCAGATAGCTCCTGTCTTCACCCAGGTCTTTAACCGGTCCCTGGAGCTGGGTGTGGTCCCCTCCTGCTTCAAGCGCTCCACCATCATCCCCGTCCCCAAGAAACCCACCATCTCTGGACTGAATGACTACAGGCCTGTCACGCTGACATCTGTGGTCATGAAGACCTTTGAGCGGCTGGTGTTGGCTCACCTGAAGACCCTCACAAAGGACCTGCTGGACCCCCTGCAGTTTGCCTACCGGGCAAATAGATCAGTGGACGACGCTGTCAACTTGGGGCTGCATTACATCCTGCAGCACCTGGATCGTCCTGGGACCTATGCACGTGTCCTTTTTGTGGACTTCAGCTCGGCCTTCAACACTGTGGTCCCCCCCTCCCTCTGCTCCAAACTGGCCCAGCTCACTGTGCCTCCTGCGCTCTGTCAGTGGATCTACAGCTTTCTGACTGACAGAAGTCAGCAGGGGAGGCTGGGGCAGGCCACCTCGGACATTCGGACCACCAGCACAGGGACTCCCCAAGGATGTGTCCTTTCTCCACTACTCTTCTCCCTCTACACCAATGACTGCACCTCCACAGACGCCTCTGTGAGGCTGCTGAAGTTCGCAGACGACACCACCATCATCGGTCTCATCCAGGACGGTGATGAGACTGCTTACAGACAGCAAGTGGATCAGCTGGTGCTCTGGTGTAGTCAGAACAACCTGGAGTTGAACACGCTCAAGACGGTGGAGATGATAGTGGACTTTAGGAGACATCCCCCCGCCCGGTCCCCCCTCACAGTCCTCAACAGCCTGGTGTCCGGTGGAGAACTTCAGATTCCTGGGCACGATCATCACGCAGGATCTGAAGTGGGAGCAGAACATCAGCTCCATCCTCAAGAAGGCTCAGCAGCGGATGTACTTCCTGCGCCTCCTGAGGAGACATGGACTGCCCCCTGAGCTGCTGCTGCAGTTCTACACTGCAGTCATCGAGTCCGTTCTGTGCTCCTCCATCACTGTGTGGTTTGGAGACTGCAGCGCACTGTGAGGACTGCTGAGCGCATCATTGGTGTCCCCCTGCCCTCCATCCAGGACCTCTACTGCTCTAGGACTCAGAGGAGAGCAGGAAACATTGTGAGGGACTCCACTCACCCTGCTCACGGACTCTTTGAACTGCTCCCATCCGGCAAGCGCCTCAGAGCTCTGCGGCACAGGAGTAGTTTCTATCCGTCTGCAGTCTCCATATTAAATAATAAAAAACTGTAATTAACACTGGCACCTTTTAAAACAGTTTACAGCTGCAATATGGACCGCACAGTTGCACTTTTTCACCTTGGATTGTAAATATCCCATTACTCTGTAAATATTTCTGATGCACATTTTATCCCAGCCCTTTTCTACACCCACATCTTTTTATTTATCTTTTTTTTATTGTCATGTTTATGTGTCATGTTTGTGTCCACTCTTGTACTAGAGAAAACAACTGCCGGAGTCAAATTCCTTGTATGTGCTGCATACTTGGCAATAAAAACCGATTCTGATTCTGATTCTGATTTTTTTTTTCTTTCAATTGCAACCTGTTGTTTTTTGATCTCAACTCTTTTTTTTCAATTGCAACCTGTACAGTTTTGATCTCAGTTTTGTTTTTTCATTTCCTACTTATTCTCTTGTGCTTACAATTCTTTTTTTTTGTTTCAAATCTATTTTTTTTTGGTTGAATAATAAAGAAACAAAATTCTCACCATAGACTAATCATCTGTGACTCCAACTGTCTGTCAGTCATTCACTTTGTCAGACTGAACAATCAGCTGTTGCGAGTTGACAAACGCAGTCAAGATGCAGCGCAACTGATTCGCACTGCAGTCGTATCCGGTGTAATTGAGGTGTCAGTGTTCTGTTATTGATGACTAAAAAGGAAGTTACCAGGATCTAAGAAAGTAAAGCAATTTAATGAAATCAAAAAACAAAAAAAAAACAAAACATTTTTAACATGCAATGACTGAAATTTTACAATACATAGCAGTTGTTATGGATATAAGTGTTAAAGATGATGCTGAACAGCGTAATGAGAATAGTAGAATACCGAAACTCACAAAGTAAAGCTACTTGTAACAGCAATGGTACGTCAGCATGACGGGAAGATGTGATATATCGTGCAACCTCATGACATCAATGTTTGCTGAATGGTTCTACATTTACAGTAGAAGTGTTATTGTGGAAAACTGAAAACACATGATGCATGGTTGTGTCCATGTTTGATTCAACTCAGACTTGGAGAATTCAGAAATATCACTTTAATTTAGCTCTCTAAAAAAATCTGTTGCCTGTTAACACCTTTTTTTTTTTAAAGAAAAAAACAAATTCAAAATTGCAAGCTAATTGCAACAAGCATTCATTTTCTAAATCAGACTCAAGTTTGAAAGCACAAGTCCTTAAATACAAACTCTTGGAAAGAAAAATTAATTCAAAAACATTTCAGAAATCATACTTCACACAACAAGAGTAGCAAATTTTGTTCAGAAAATCACCTCAATGTTGGGCAAAGCAGTGATTTAAACAGGAAACATTAATTAAGATTGTAAATTTTAGTATGAATCTGATCTGACATAGAAAAAAAAATCTTTCACCTTCATAGAAATCATGACTTAATAATGAATGTCTATGATATGCACTGATAAGTCAAGATATTTCTTTTTTATTTGTCAGGTAAAAAAAAAACTGGAAAGAATAAGTTAATAGGCAACATCTTACATTATATTCAATACATTTATTTCAAATATAAAGGTCAGTAATATATCCTCCAAAAAAAAATATTAACTCCATATCCCAACTCATCTCTGATTCCCAGTGCTGGGCAGTAACAGACCACTCAGTAAGATATGACGGTTATAACATACTTTTCTGAGTCACAGCTAGTGGCAGGGATTAAAAAAATATATAGTGGAAGTAATACTACAGGTAAGTATCCAAGTAATGCTGCTTTACTGCATTGTCAAAAGTTGGGTTGTTGGGAAACCAGACAATGTTTCTTAAGATGTGTAGACAGTTAATGTCATAACGACCAATGTGCTTAACTAAAGCTGAAGGGTTGACAAGAGGGTGAGAGACAGACTGTTACCTCCAGTGGCTAGAACTGTTGCTGTTATTTTAGCTGTCTCAATCAAAGATGCAACAAAAAAGGATGAGGGTTTAGGAGGAGGTTCAGCAACATGTAAGTATTAAATAACAGGTTCATTCATATTTACCGCAGCAATAAACATTGTATGACTAAATTACACTTCCTGAGTAACTTGCCCAACACTGGTGTCTGCTACAAGATAACTTCAGAGGCAAAGCTGCATTCAACAACAAGTAACAGACAGTAAGATGCGTGTACAAACTGTACTGCAGCAAACATAATGGACATATAAAAACAAAAAGAAGTTCGAGCCCTCTAAACTTTTTTCGGTGATATTTTTTTTTAAAAGACAATCCACAAATACAACATATACGTTATTTACACAATTGATTCTGTTGACAAAAAAAGGCTTTACAAAACGTGGGTGGCAGTATGTAGTTGGCAATGACGCATTACACCTGACACGAAATCCTGTGCTTAGTTGGAAAATGTCTTGTTTCTTTTTTAAATTTTTATCTTTCAACATGTGAAAACAGTGTCAAGAGGTTGATATGGAAAGCAGTTTTACTCCTTACGCCGGGGTCTGAGCGGTGGCTTTAATCTCAACAGATGCTCTTTTCTCCTTTTGCCCAGCGTACTCGCCGATAAAGGAACCGTCCTCGTTGAACTGAACATCCTCATCGCCGTAGTCCACCAGGCTGTCACCACTGTCCCCTGCTTTGATCTCTCTGCTCAGCGAGTGTTGGCTGCCCTTCAGTGGCTTCTCGTCATTGTCACTGCCAGAGAAGCACAGCGGATTTAAAGTCAGCACATTTCACCCATGGCTTCACCCTATGGCTTATTTGGGGACCAGCGGCCATGAGCTCAAGCTATCGCTGCCTCTACAATAAATCTGTGACCAGCATTTACCAAACACTGACCATGTGATAAATAGACTGCACTTGCATTGTGCCTTTATTATCTTCCAACTAGCAAAAGCTTCAACTTACATGCCATGTAACTACTCCACAGACACGAAAACAGCAAAAAACAGGACATCATGTTTGAACTACCTGATGTCTGAAATGAACAGTTCTTGCAGACCCACTTACAGCCCGCATGGTTAGAAGGATGTGCCTGCATTGTGGCAATGAAGGCAGTGTTTAGCTCCCTTCATCAAGATGAATCATCATTATTTCTCTCATCTTGTTTAGCTAAACGTATGTTTTCTGGTGATCCACCAAGCTGTGTAGGCTGACAAACCATTGTACTTTGCTGTACTTCTGTTTCCAAAACTCATGTCCAACTGTAACCGTTAACAAACAGTAAACAGTAATAATAATTATTCCTTTCTCATTAATCCTCGGATTGAAAGCATTCTTCTACCCTCCATCTTAAGGACGAGTTTTTTACTGAGTCGGAGGAGGGAGGATGCGTAAGAGCAGCCCTAACAGGAACCCTCCAACCTATAGATGTGCCCACATAGTTAATACCATTTAAAGACGTGGTACACTACCCCTTGAACCCTGAATCACACTGGGCATCCAAACCGTGCCGTGGTTAAGCACAATTGCCCCCTGCTGAGCTCTTCCCCAGCTGGAGATTACAGCCAGCGGTCACACTACTCTAAGGCCCCGTTTACATGACGGCGAAAACGGTCAATTCCGCAAACATTTCGTTGCGTTTTGGCCTTCCGTTTAGACGAGACCACGTTGCGTTTTCAGTGAAAACGCAATCTTTTGAAAACGCTCCCCAGAGTGGAAAGATCTGAATCCGCTCCTCCATCCAGCTTCGTGTAAACACAGAGCAGAGCGTCTCAGGGTGAAACACTGACGTCACCCCATGCGCACTCGCAGTTTCAGGTGAAGGCTCCACGCTCAGCCGCATTTCCAGTTGAGCCAGTAGGTGGCGGTAATGCGCGTCATAGTTGGATTGCCGACCGTCTCACACAACAAAACGGCAGAAAAAGAAAGAACAGAAGAGGAGACTTGTCCTCCTGGAGTCGTATGAACGTGGATCATTTTCATGCCGTCTTCATGTAAACGCGGGTGGCTTTTGAAAACGCAAAGGAAGAATCGTTGCGGGAGTCTCCGTGTAAACGGGGCCTAATATGAACTAGACTTTTGTGGGTATCACACATGCATATGGCTTGCCTACGTCACTGTGATGTGTCTGTTTACATGACATCATCAGAGTCAGCACAATGAGACACAGAAAGCACTGCTACAACTTTTAGGGACTTTTTTGACTCATGGTAAGTTGTTTGGGCCTTTAACACCTTTGTTTAAAATGATTGTTGGGAGATTCACTCGTGGCATTCATACATCATGGATTACACACCCTGTCTACGTTCTTGTGCTCGTGCATGAAGTAAAGTGTGCTGAAGCCAACCTCTCTGAAGCATGCCAAAGCAGAGAAGTGAATTGTGCTCAAACACAGCTTGTTTGCGGTCACACTGCCCATTTGAAACGTGCTCTAGGGCTAAAGCGTGCTTAAGCACGGCACGGTTTGCCAGTGTGACCTACTATATACTATACTATACTATACTATACTATACTATAATTTACTTTACTATACTGTACTATACTATACTATACTATACTATACTATACTATACTATACTATACTATACTAAATATCACGATGAATTCATCACCAGCATCAATGAAAACAGACAGGGACAGGGAAATTGCCCGTGCCACGACCTGCGGAACAATTCCTATAGTAGGGTTGTCTTGTTTATTGCCTTTCATTTTCAGTATTTATCTATTCCATTTGCTTAAAAGCAAGTGAAATTGCTTCAAAACCAGTGTTGCTTCCTAACTGAGCAGGTTGATATCCCAGAAGTGTGACTGACTTGGAGTTACTTTGTTGTGATTTTTGTTCCCTTTGTTTTTTGCGCTATATATATATATATATATATATATATATATATATATATATATATATATATATATATATATATATATATATATATATATATATATATATATATATATATATATATAAATGACAGCTGGGATTGGGTCCAGCCACCCGCGACCCTGAACAGCATAAGAGATTAAGGAGATGGATGTATGGTTGGAAAAATAATATGCCATTGTTGAGTGGCTGTGCTTTAAAAGTAATGTATTTTCTTCCATGTCAGCAAGTGGCAGCAGGTAGCTAATGGCCTTAAAACTCTGTACAGCTCAGGTAGCTGTAATAGGGATGAAGAAGTTTTTGAAAAGAAATTCAGTCAGGAAGCCTCTTTTCATACATTGAACCATTTGTTGCCAAATGGATACAGTTAGAATTGGCATAAAAGCTCTGCTTTTCAGAGTACTCCCTGTGTTAGCTGAGCAGCCTGCTCAAGCTTTCGAGGGAGTGCATAGCAAAACCCCCGTACAGACACACAGATTAAAAGGATGTGTACATATCAATAGGATGCATACAGAGTCTTAATAGAAGGAGGCTGGGGTAGAGGAGGAATTATTAAGACAGCTGCAGCTGGGTAGCAAAGAGGTAGCAGGGGTAAGAGAAAATGAAGACATGATTTAAATATGCCACCCTGTCATTGGACACACTCTGTGATTGGTTGAGAGGGGTTAGAGATTGAACACCAGCCTGTCAGCTGATCACAGCTGGGCGTATGACCTCCGTGTCTTGCCTGAACTTACGCTTACTTCAATAATCTGAACTCCGAACTGGACCTAGGAAAAAATCAGACCCTGATGAGGGCTCTAGTTAGGGTGATAGTCAAAAGAAAGCAAAGATTGTGAACAAGGCAGTACAGCAAAAGCTATCTCTCATTCAGATTCACTTTCACCAGGAAGCAGTGACGCTGACTCATGTGTGCTTCATGTGTGGCAAAAAGCTATCCAGCAGTGTCATGGTCTCAAGTAAGCTTATACGCCATTTACAAATAAACCACCTGATGCTTCAAACAAGCATAGCCAACTTTTGTGGGTTAAACCTTCACAGTGAATCAGGAAGGCCTCAGAGCTAGCTACCATGTTGCTGAATCAAAATGTTGCAGACTGTGACAGAGTCATTAACACCACACCTTCAAAGGCATTGTTAAGGAGGTGCATTGGCAAGGACGCGGTCACACTGGCAAACCTTGCCATGCTTAAGCACACTTCAGTCCTAAAGCATGTTTCGAAAGGCCAGTGGGACCGCAACTGTGCCGTGCTTGAGCACGATCCACTTCTCTGCTTTGGCACGCTTCTGAGAGGTGGGCTTCAGCAAGGTACTTCACGCATGAGCACAAGCACAAGCTCAAGCACACAGACAGCGCTTGTGACCCATGAAGTATGATCACTGCGAGCACATCTCTCGACAATCATTCAACAGTAGTTGAGTGTTAGGGGGCTGTCGGGCCAAAACAACTTTCCATAAGTCCAAAAGTCTCTAAAGTTGTAGCAGTGCTCTCTGTGTCTAATTGTGCTGACTCTGATGAAAAGGCGCTTCATGTAAACAGATGCTTCACAGTGACATAAGCGGGCCATGCATGTGTGTGATACCCGCTGAAGTCTGGTTTATATTGGAGTAGTGTGACCGCTGGCCCTACTCTCTAGCTGGGTAATAGCGCTGCAGGGGGGCAATCGTGCTGAAGCATGGCACGGTTTGGATGGCCAGTGTGACCACACCCTTATAGACTTTATTTTGATGGGGCTTTGGGGCATTAGTTTATATTTTTGGTTGATGGTGTGTGTCAGAATATTTAGCTTGTGTATATGTGCTTTGCTAAAAATATTATCAAAATGTGCTCATATGAGGTCATAAATTAACAAGTTTCTTTACAGATGGTTTTAAGCTCCTGAGAGACTACAGACTACAGACTACAGAAATAAAAGTCTTAATATGAGGAATTTAGCTTAGAGCTGTGACAAAAAAGAAATCTTGTGTGTGTGTGTGTTTTTCAGATAAATGATGTGCTTTCAGTTTTAACATGAGTGAGCGTGGTTTGCAGATGCAGATGAATGGCAGGAAATTCAACTGCGGTGGGTGAAACTGTGGTTTTGAGGAGGGCAGACATAGAAGGGAGGAACTTGAAGGTCTGTCTTTGCGGAGGCCGTGGGTGTGTGCGTCTGCAGGTGTCTGTATGTGTATGAAACAATTCCTTTTTAGGTAACCTATTGATGTCGCTGTGTCCTGTAAAAGAACAACAAGATCAAGCACAGAGGCTGTGATGTGACACATACCAGAAGACAACATCTCAGACGAGGAAATGACACGTCTTAATTAGGTGGAGCAACAAAGTATAAGTGGTTCAGGAGATAAGAGAGGTGGTTCTTTTACCCAGAGAATGTCTGTGATGAGGGAGAGATAAACAGAACCACAGATCTGTTTCACATTTTTCGGCTTGTAATCAGTAAATCTCAGTATCAAATTGAGAGCTGAGTCGTTCTTCGTCATCTCTTATCATCATAAACGAACACCGGGAAACAAGGTGAGGTAAAGAGCACTAAGTTTTCCAACATGTGCCATGGGAATTTTCCACTGTTAAAAATGTGCCATGGCTCAAAAGAGGTTGAAAAACACTGCCATAAGTGGATCTAGGTTTCTAGCAGAACCTAAAAAAGAGGTCAAGACTTAAAGAGTTGAGTGGAGTTTGCAAAATTGACATTTTAGAAAAATGAACTAAAACTTTCACTATTTTCTTTTCTGGTGTTTAATATTTTCATTAAATTTTAAGTTTTAGATAACATACAGGAGCATAACGCAAAATACACAAAACAGAGGGAAAAAAAACCCTATCCCCTACCATCACAAAAAGAAAAAAAAAAAAGACGAGTATGCATAAGTAGACCTTAATAGTAAGAGTCTGCCAGAACATAAAAAAAGGGTTCATTCTTGTTCCTTTGTTGAGGGTCTGTTAAAGAAAGTCAAGAAAGGCCCCCACACCTGATGACATTTTCTTTCAGAGCCCCTCATTACATATCTAATTTTTTCAAGCTTGAGATGATATAACATATCTTTAATCCAGTGTGATTTTGTAGGAGGGACTGCATCCTCCTACCTTAGAAGAATCAATCCCCATGCTAATAAAGTTGAGAAGGCAATGAGTTTCTGACTTCCAGTCAGAAAGTGGCCTCTGCTGATTTACATCAGTCACAAGCAGGGTCAATTTTAGAATAAATTTCGTCCAGCTTGGATTTGGGGAGGCGAACACGGTGAACCACTTTAAGCTGGGTCAAAGAGTGCCTCCCAAGGCTCCCAAGCCTTTTTGATGGTATATAAGGAGGAAGAATCTAATTTTGAAATCTCACCCAGCATTGCAGAGATGGCTTTCTTCTTTGTATGATTGAAGGAGAACACAAAATCAATCATGTTGTTAAGAGGTTTGTTTGGAAACCCGGGAATGGGGCTTGAAACAAAATGCCTTACTTGCAAGTATCTAAAAAAAATTGGGGGGAGGAAGGTTGTATTTAACTAACAGCTATTCAAAAGAAGCAAACTTATCTCCTATAAAGAGATCACTGAAATTTTTCAGTCCATGTCTTCGCCAGGCGTGGAATGTGGCATTCTGCATCGAGGGGCAGAAAAAAGTGTTTGCTGTTATTAGACTAGGCAGGCTTATGTTTTGAAGATCAAAGTGCTTTCTAAATTGTATGTTAATTTTAACAGAGTTATGAATGATAGGGTTATTTTTTATTTTCTTTTTTAAATGGAAGAACTAAATTAAATAGATTTACCAGCCTCAGAAACAGCAAAGTAACAGTCTCTCAGATGAGAGTCCACGCCAATGCTTCACAGAGTTTAAGTTAGAGTCACATCTCAACACCGACAGTTCAAACAAGACTGAGTCAGGCCTTCAGGGCCAAATAAGTGCAAAGAAACCACCACTGAGGAAGAATAACATGAAGAAGTCTGTAACTTTCTTTGTTTTCTGCTGCCTGTCTTAACCTGGTCTCCCATGAAAAAGAGGTTTTTAATCTCAATAGGATCAACCTTGCTAAACGAGGGTTCTATAAATAAACCAATAAATAAATAGAAGAAGAGAAAAGTTTGGGCTAAGAAACACATAGAGTGGACATATGTTTAGTGTGAGATTTTTGGTTCCAAATGCTGTGTCTTCATGGGACACAGATAAGTTGAGTGGGTGGTTCCCACCATGAGGCACAAAGAAAGAGGTGTGATGGTTTGGGTAGGCTTTGCATTCTGCAGCATATATTCGATGTCTTAAGTATTATTTTCGGATGGATATTAATATGATGTTATTGATACCAATACCCCGATTGATTCTGCTTATCAATCTGATTCTTTATCGATTCCCTGATCAAATCCTCCTGTGAATTTTCTTTGTACAAAAAGTAGCTTTACAGGTTTTCTGTGTCATCAACATTTAATTGAGTCTAAGTAAATATGAATGAATATGGATATCTCTGGATGTGGTTAGTAAGTCAAATTTGCACATCACGTCACGTTGATGTATTTCATACGTTATTGACTGAGCTAGGCCATCTAGTGTCTCAGAGTGGTTATGGCAATGTTTTGAGCCATAGCTACTCTGAAGTCAACCATGAGCCAGCAGTAACTTTTACTTTATCTTCCTGTTTGGTAAACATTCTTAACAGAAACCGGTTTTCAATACCCATCCCTTGTTTTAATTGAAAACGTAGAAAACAATTAAAAGAATACCCAATGAATGAAATGGTGTGTCTGAACTGTAGACTGGTCCTGTATCTCAATTAGAAGCTGTATCCTTCCGTGTAGAACTTAATTTTCCACAGCTATACTTTGTCAACAATTAATGACCACATACATTTCTTGGTGCTAGTGGTGGTCGTCAAAAATGTAGGGTTTGATGATGATGATGAAGGAGAGAGTGGTTGTTGTCTAAAGGAGTTTGGGGAACTGAAATCTTGACAATTAGAGGATCACACCTGCTAAAGCCATTTCGTGTGGAGCTCACCAAGCAGGAGGAAGGGAGAGTATCACTGTATACAAACAACACACTGCACCTTTGATAACAGCAGATCGGCATTCAGTGAAACTTTATAGAACTGTCTCATTGTGGACATAGATACATTACCTTTAAACAGACATTAATTGGAGGTCCTAAAACAAACGTGTTCTCAAAGACATCAGTTTTCATAACCTGGGTAAAAGTGCATTTGACATGTAAATGGGGAGGAAATATTATCTATCATAATAAAATACAGCATATCACTTCTGAGATTTGTTTTCTTTTTGTATTCAGATTTAACTTATCTTTTCTGGGGCGTACTAAAAGTGTCTTTTTGATCAAACAGTTCACAAGAGGATAATTATTTCAGTTTACTAATACTTAAATAATGTCACATTTGGACGGTAGGATTTGGCTCAATGATCTTAGGCAGGACACAGAATAATCAGACCTTATTTCATCCCCTCATGTAAGTGTGTGGTGCATGTATGTAACCTGGGTTTGAGCTTCAACTAAAGAATCCAGCTGAGATACAGTTCTATTATTTTTTTTCAGTTTTTGTGCAAGCTAGTTGTCTTCTAGTTGTCTGCTAGTTGTACATTTATATAGAAAAGCATGCAACTTGGAAACATATACTGTATAAAACATAAACAAAGTCTCCCCAGACGTCACCCCTCCGTTTCTGAAACGGAAAATGAAGCACAATGGCTATTGCAGCCATATTGGTAGTGGCAAAGGCTTTGCATACAGCTACAGGGCACCTATTGGTCACATGACCCTGAGCTGTGCCTCTGATTGGGTGAGGTCACAATCTTAATATCAACTGAACTGCCAAGTTACAAAAAAATGCAAATAAAATTGCCAATAGTAAAATAAGCGACTCAGACAGGAGATGTTTTTTGAACCAGGCTGTAAATGGGTTAATTTCTGCTTTGAAAACAGCTTTTTTTGGCTTGGTGTTGTAATAGTAGTAGTTGTAATTTTATTGTCTTTGTTTTCACTGCTTGAGATGCCCCACATCCTGCTTCCTTGAGACACCCCATCTCCTGATTCTTCAATAAACTTCCTGATCCTTTTGTCATCACACCTTCAGCCCAACTTCTAGGCCTCTGATCTCAATGTGGATTCCTTTAGCAGACAGAGGGGTGTGAACAGTACCTTTTGGGGCGTTTCTCTCAAGCATAAATGTTGAGCTCGAACTAGGTTCGGGGTCTTTCTTCACTTTGACCGCTCGCTTGTTGACTGACCTTTTTCTTTGCAAAGGAAAATAAAATCTCGCTGGCCGGCAGAAGTCTCTATTTCATTCTTCACCAGAAACAGGAAAATTTCCATAACAGTGTGTATGTCACATACACACTGTTGACTGACTGACTGACTGACTGACTGTTCCAGTACCTACAGAGCCAGCCTCGAGCGGACACTTGAGAAACAGGAGATTTTAGCACTTCCACATTGTTACACAGGGCTCTAATTTTGTGGCGCAGCACAGGGGGCGCAAGCCTGGTGCAATGTTAATTTCATGCAGCACACCGCCAAGTGCTGCCAATTTGACAATTTGGTAGACCGTCTGCGCAGAGATGGGTGTGACAGAGCGCGCAAGGGGGAGTTGACGGCGCACCAGGGGAAGGGGTCAGCAGTTGCATGTTGGGGCAGTGACAATTTTGTGCCAAAAACAGTGCAGAAAGTGCGCTGAAAGCTTGCCAGCTCCAACCTGGTCTATTCTCGGCACAAAGCCGAGAATAGATTGGTGAAAATTGCGCTCAGCAGTGTTAAACCCACTCACTGCTTTTCTCCTCCTTGCTCTGCCATTTGCGTGGAAGAAGGCATGGACGCGCTCCCCTGCGCCTCTCTATGCCTTGAGTGTGCCTCTGTTGGCACTGGAGGAAACCTGCAAAGTGCGCTGGTCACGCCCTGTCCGCGCGGCGAAGGCTGGCGCAGGGCAGGTGCGCCTGCGCTTGTGCCTGGTCTACGAATTTAGAGCCCATTGTCTTAGACCGGAGGTTGACCCTTGCTTGGAAACCACTTTTCTATCATTTTTAAAACACCTTACACTCAGGTGGACATTAACTAGGTGATTTACCAATAACAGATCCCTCTGACTGCAGAATCACACAAACACCATGCTTCAGTAGATTCCCCAGAACTAAACCGTTAATAAAATGTGTCCATATATTGCCCAACTGAAGAGCTTACCCTAAACTGAGAGTATTTAGCATTGTGCTGTGTCCTGTGTGCTGTGTCCTGCGTGCTCCATCAGGACAGAAAGCGGTATCTGAACACCTTAGCGACCAACACAAACACAAACTGTTTCTATGACAAAAATCTCTCTATAGTGATTCTACCACTGCAACAACACTGAGGTGTAAACTGAAAACATTGTTTACCACATATTTCCCAGTTACTCAGTCCATCAAATGTCAGAGGAAGTGTGAGGCTCCATGTGAGCATCACTCAAGCTGGGTTGTTTTTTCAGTGAGGGGAAAAATGCAGAGGGAATAACAAAGAAGAGGAAGAAAATGACTGCTCACAGAAAGGAAACTCATACACCATTGCATGTCAATTGAAGTGAAGTGATGAAATAACACTTTGAGTGTAACACTTACCTGTATTCACAAAATGTGTCATCATTCATGCCCTGGGACTCCACGTCTGGGTGGAGGTCTTCTTTTTCTTTAACTGCTCACAAAATGAAGAGACAACATCAGTGATTTCTGAAGAACAAGCTGCCAGAGAGGTACGCTTTGGCCCCTGCCTGTTTGAACAGGTTCAAGGCTCTGTCTCATTGTTCCCTAGTTAGACGGTTAGCACTTATAAAAGGTTGCAAAGTGTAAAGCAAATGCTGTCATATATTGGTTTTATATAAATGTAAATGAAAATAATGCTACCAACACTTAAGGTGTTTCTAAGTGGGTCTGTATGTGAAGTTAAAAATGCAATAAAGACCAAAGCATGAGGCTGTGGCAAATGTCAGAGTTGCAGTTTGTAATTGAAATTTAATGAGAAAACAGGACAGAGCTGTATCCTGCTCTTTTTTCTGCTGACAAATGAAACAATCGCTGCCCGGACAACAACCTGATGGCCATTAGCTGTAAATAATAAAGCTGATAAGGACTCGCTTTCCCCAACAGAGGGAATAACAGTAAGATACTGCAGAGCTATGCCATTACCTGCTAAGCCAAACCATGGACAGCATTTGCTGTTTGTCTCGCTATGGGCTGCACTTTGCTTACATCGTGGCTGGAAGATGGTGTGTGGCAAATAATGCAGCATTTAACTGCTGGACACAGTAGAGATGCACATTTGTTGAGTTATTTTAACTCTACATTTTAAACAAAACAATTTTGTTTCATAAAAATTTAAAACTGATGCAAGACTGATCATTTGTAACAGAGCAGGAAAGAAAGAGTACACTGGAGCTTAGGTTAGCATTAAGGATTTAAGTCAGGTCATGTGTATGTAATTGTTGCTGGAACCTACCAGAGTATTTCCCTCCTTTATTTCTGTTGACGAAGCAGGCAATCAGCACAATGAGCGTGAGAAAAGCAATGGCACACAGCAGGCCAATAAACCAGCCCTGAGTGGAAATTCCACCGTGTGTGCTCGCCAGACCTAAAAAGAATGAGACAAGGTGACTTTTAAATACCTTAGCCTTTTCATCAAGACACTGATTGAATGTTTACGTCAACAAAGCCTATCTGATGTAAAGAAGGACGGTGGCAGGGCAGCTGATGGGTGTGTTCTGATATTAATATTAAACAGCCAATCCTGCTTGTCTAATTAATCAAGTGAGGAACGCTGTACGAATGTAATTACTCTCTGTGACCCTGCTCGGCTTAAGTAGTAACACCACGGAGGACCACACACATTGCTGCTTGAGTCATCACTCAAGGACATGCAGAGTGCAGCTGACTCTAGAGAGGGTAATCAGTTTGTCTGCATTTTCCTTTTTTTGTATTTGTAGTCAAACAGTTTCAACTGTAAATAATGTCATGATAACATCTGTGTCAGCAGCAAGGCAGTGATAAGGATGACCAATCAGCACTTTCAAAACAGAGCCAATGGCTTGAGAGGAACCTGGAAGTTGTGCTGTGCATGTGATCGAAAACCTTTACCTAACAAGTAGAATGGCCGGACCTGGTCACAGGTGCTACACCATGGTTGCTGAATTTCTGCTGGACGGGTAGCTGTTTAATTTGATTTGTCTTTGTTTTATTTGATAATGACACAGCTAGTGTTACACAAATGCAAATGCTAGCAGGCAGCTAATTGTGATGGTCTCTAACTTTGTTTACACAGACCTTCTATACCGTCTGTTGGTAGATTGCTCCACTGTTGCAGTCCATCAGCATGAATGGGATGTTTTATGAGGCTTTTTAAGGCTGCTGACTATTTGCTGTGAGTACCCCCTTGACCAGTGAGTTTTATGGTGCGGCCACACCAAACGCGAACTCGCGAATTTATTCGCACAAATGGCTTGTAACGCGCCACGTGAATGCCCGAGTCTCGACGCTGGACTATTTTGACAAGCTGAGGGGCGAACATGCGTTAACACATTCCTGCGTGAAGTAGAGAGCCCGTTCATTTAAAGGCTGAAAGCCCCAAAGAGCATCTGAAAAACAATGAGCTGTAGTTTCAAAAGCATGACAGGAGAGTGTGTGAAAGCTTTGGAGATCACAATCAATGCCTGCTGCCTCTCCCTGGTAACCCTACGGCCCTGCCTGGATGTTCCCTAGGATCTCATCCTGGATCCCCCTGACCCATGTTCCCGGAGGTCTCCCTGGGGATAATGAAGGGGTCGAGGAAAGAGAGGACTGCAGAGAACTTCCATCTTTTCCCTGGCTCTGCCCCTGCCCTGCTCTTTCCTCTTCTCTATCAGGCTCAAAACTCCACTGAGGAAAACACAGTAGGACTCAGTGATGACCCGTGCAGGCAGATCCAGCTGGAAACAAATGTTTACAGAACTTACATTCAAAACCTGTCTCCTCAGAGACTTTCACCTAAGCCTTGCTCCTTTTTTTCCGATCTCTGTAGAGTACACACGTTGTATCGTATAACTCTGGATGATGACACACTGCACAGATTGTTTTCTCCTCCATCCTCCGGTGGAGTTGGAGCCGGAGCAGGTGGTGGTGCTCCCCCACGTCATCAAATCGTCGTGACGTCGGGGGGGGAATGTCATTGCTGATTGGCGGCCACGGCAAGCCTTCACGCAAATTTGCGTCAAAAGTTGAAGTTGAAAAAAGCTACAGGATCTACTCTTTAATTTGTAACAATTTCCACATATTTGTTTGTTTGCAATGTCTTTGTGAATTGTAAACAGACTTTAATGACCCTGTGCATTGTAAATATCATTGGATTAATACCCAACACTTTGACAAACCAGGCATTAGGTGGTTAACTGGTTTTTAGGACTAACTCCTGTGTAACAAGACAATTTTTATTAAAAAAAAAAGAATTTCTCTTTTTTTTTTAAATTGAATTGAATGAAAGTTTATTTTGAAAATGTAGAAGAAGAATAGCGTTACAGACACAGCCAACATACTTAACAACAACTTTAACATACTTGACTTACCGCTTCAGGCTCCTATTGTTAATACCCACCTGCTGTTTTATCCTTACTACAGACACAAGTAGCTATGACATGGCTGCCAGTGTAAATTAGGAACTTGCTCACAAAAAAGGTACACTTAAGTAAGTTGTGCGAACAATCCTCAGTATGCTGCAAAGTTTGTTCAAAAGTTGCTTAGACTTAATACAGAGAGCACAGTCAATTTTTTCCAACATCTCAAACAGAGGGATGCAGCAGAGGAGGGAAATGGATTTTACTAAAAAAGAGAAATAAGGCCATCACAGCCCACACGTATCCCAAAAAAATCAAATAACATTGGTGGAGCAGTGGGCTTTTTAAATTGCAGCTTGCTTCAACCTTTGTTAGCGTCTCTGATGTACTTAGGTATGAAGATGTAAATAATGTAATTGTTATTACTGTCATCTTCTTTGAAGTAGAGCAAATATTGCACTTCATCTGTCAAAGAAATATAAACTAACCTCCTGACGCACAGTCAGGAAGGAGAAAATTATATAATGTGATGGATGATAGACATCATTAGTATGTATACAGAAAGTTCTGATAGCAGCTGTCAGAGGGAGTCAAAAAAAAACAGTCTTCTACATTTCTCACAGCAAACATGCAAATCTATAGCTCTGTCTCCTGCTCAGGTGTATTATTTACTCAGCACACAAGGACACCCGCGTCTGTGCTGCCCATCCCAATCGCTGCAAATGACACTCTCTGACTAATGTTGATGGATTAGTCTCCAACTATGGTAATCCCTGTCATTGGTACTGCATAATAACTTTGAATGACAAAAGCCCTTGGACTAAAGATATCCTGAGGCTGCTGCCATGTTTTGTCACCGTGCTACTCAACTTGCCATTAGACACTGCAAGGAGCAGCTGCTCACCCAGCAGGGAGTCGATGCCCTGGAAGACACCTCTTCAAAGTCACGAGACTTTTTCCACGAGAGGCCAGGAAATATTCTGATATAGAAGCTCTCAACAACCCAGTCAGCCCGGGAGCATGTTTCTGTTCCCTGTCCTCCCTCAGCTCAGTTCCTACAGTCACAGAGCAGGTTCTTGTTTACCCAGCTGAGGATTACATGAGAAGGTCAGGTGACCTCTGGTTCAATTCAGCGGCAAGTACAGGGCAAGACGGGTGCCAACAAATCAATCTATGACAATTAGACATATTTGTCCCCTACACATGAGTGCACTCCACAGCTCCACAGCTCAGAGTATAGCTCCAGATCTCCCTGTGGGATGTAGGGAAATCAAAACCAGCTTTTAACCTTCTGATAAATGAATCATGAAAGCCTGTGTCAAGATGTTTTCCTCGAGAGTTTTTATCTTAAATGAGGGTAGAGAAAAAATGTCTCAAGTTTTTTTTTTTTTTTTTACATTTATTTTTTCATGAAGTTACTGACACTTCCACTCCAGTGGACTACATGTGCCTGAGCATTCACCATCAAACACTACAGAATAGCAGTTTGATGGTATTTCTTCCTTCTCCCCTGTCTTTAGGAGCTAGGAGTTAATGCTGAGTAAACCTGCATGCAGTTTGAGTCAGCTATCGTTGCTTTTGAATGTGTTCATTTTTGACTGAAAGATGGCATCTGCAGCCTCTGTGTATCAATGAATTTGTGTTCTCAGACAATACCATGAGGAAAAGTTTAAACATTTGGGGATAATCATTTGAAAATTTAAAAAACAAATTCATATAAAAAAAAAAAATGTCTCGGGCCTTAGAGGCTGTTGGCTGTTGAAGACATCTACTCCATAGGATAATATTCAGTACCCATAATAGACTATTGTATTTAGGAGGACTTTTAAATAGCTGTCACCTGGAGGGAGCATATTCTGCAACTTCGTTTGGTTAAAATGACTAAACTGTTAAGATTTTACAGAAACCTAATACGGTTTCTTTAGAATAATGAAATAGAGATTTCAAGGCTGCAGGACACAGTTCATTAAAACAAACATAACCATCTCACTTCAATCCAACACACACACAAAGATACTCTACTATGAGACACTATAATATTCATTTCATATCATCACCTTGTAAAGAATATTTTGTTAAAAATAAGGACATTTGAGGTTTGCTTGCTAACCTCAAATTTCCTTGTTTTATTCACTGGGGTGCAGGGCAGGGGCATGCGTCCACTGTGTTCCCTCCTCACTCCCCATTACAAACCTTATGTAACTTTGTGATTTAAGCAGTACAGCCAAGGGATTGCATAAACACAAACCTACCACGTTAATAATGTTTGTTTGTGTTCAGTTAGTTAAACTCAGTCACATTATGTTAACGTAATGTGGGCCCAGTAATTCCAATATAATGCTATTGTGTTCATGCAGTGTAGTAATATCGTTTGGCTTTGAAGTCAGATAGTCCAGTTAGATTTACTTTATATGTGTTTTGCATGCCTGATTTAAACAACACAGTTTTGTGGAACCAGTTGACAGCACTTAATTAGTAAAACCAACATTTCTTGTCTGAAGAGTTTTTGCACCAGATGGTTACGAAGGTTGGTACCTGTCAGCGGTCAGTAAACTCAAGCTGTTGGTTTGCTCTCTGACCATTGTCTGAAATAAGCTTTGACAAACCTGTTTTGTAAAAAAGTTGACTAAGTCCAGGGCTAATGGCTTCAAAAATATTTTCACAAAAAAAAAACATTAATTGGATTTCATGAATCCCACATTTACATCCCCATTTTGCTGCATCAGTGGGTTAATGCTCGTGTTAGTTGCTTTTTTGAGAGACAAACAGAGATAAATGCTACTATTAATTCACACGTCCACCATTATCTAATGTAAGACTATAATTTGGTGTTTGAACGTTGTTTAAGTTGCTCATTGTGTGTTTACATTTTTTTTTATACTTACTGTGTTTAAAGTTTGACTTATTTATTAAAGGTGTTTACAGTTTGACTTCTTTAGTTATTATTGTGTTCACAGCTTGTTCTTATTTATCACTGGTTTACGCTACAGTTCTTATGTTGACAGTTTTATAACTTAAGTTCCTTGTTTTAATTTAAAAGTGTTCTGTCTCTATCTTGAATCATATGGGTATTGTGATTTATGATTATATACAGTATATATCCCGTGTATATCAATGAATTATTATATATATCAGCCAATATATCAGGTATCAGTTGATATATCGGATATTGGCCGATATATTGGATATCGGCTTTTTTTGCCCCCAGTATCGGTGTCAGAATCGGCCCCAAAAATCCCATATCGGTCGGGATCTAATTTAAACCTTCACTCACATCTTTGAGTGTAAACAGAGGTCATTTACATTAAAAAGGTTGTAAATTTAGTTCAAGTAAACTTTAGCATTTCATTATTGGCTTTAATCATATTAAACATAATTATCCAACAACAAACTTGTGGCTAGTGAAAATGCTGAGTGGCTAGTAATTTTGGGAAACCAGAAGCCACAGTGGCTGGTGAGCAAAAAAGTTAATATCAAGCCTTGTTTGTTGACGTAATGCGTGGCACTCAAAACGCTTACTCCCAGGTTTGTTTCCTGAAGCATCATTTTCCCCTGAGCTTGAGGTAGTCAGTTTACACTGAGTCTGCTGTTGCTGGGATAAAAGTCACTTGTTGTTTACAGTCACTGATGAGCCAACATTAATATAACTTAATGATTACTCAACTCATTATCTTAACCGTTCAAAAGAAAACCACAAACTTCATGGAAGGAGGAGCTGACATTTTTTCTAATCCGAGGAGGCATCAGTGTACTCTCTGCTGATGATAGGGGCACACTGCAGACAAGGTCAATTATCTGCAAAGACAATGGCCCTCATTTGTGTGGGAATTTGCGCAGATCTGGGTGTAAAAATCAGCTTAAGGCAACGTCCACATGTGATTTATCAAGCGTGAGTACCAGGGCCAATCACGGCGTACGCCTGATCAGCTGTCGATAAATGTGGTGGCTGAAAACATTTGTAATTTACATAACACGCCCCTAAATATTCAAGGTTCAGCTGGCCAAACCCACAGAATTTACGACACGGAGGGACGCATTACGGGAAAAAGGGAACTTCTCCATGCTGGTAATCGACAACGCCATAGCAACAGGTAGAGAGGAAATGACACCGCGTTGTTTGGCAGTCGGAAAAATAGAGCGGATCAGAAAAAAACTCACCTGCAAGGAAATCACTGCAGCTGTAAGCAGCATGGATGTGACAAACTAAAATATGACAGAGTTTTTAACATTTAATGTACACATCCTTCGTTTATACATTGATTAATAGATCTGTGATGCCTGACTAATAGAAGCCACAATATTATTAATTGGTTCCGTTCAGGTTCAGAAATGTGGAAAGTTGGCGTTTAAAAATGTGTTTGAGCTCTGAAAGAAGTTGCAGATTCCAGTCAGAACCTGTCACAGACTGAGGAGGGAAAGGAGCTGAATTTGTCGATAGTGCGCAATTACGCACGGGTAGACCAGAGTTTTAGGATTATTTGCAACAAAAGACGAGCACATAGGTTGTGATCTTGTGTAAATGAACGTCCTTAGTTATGAAGTTGAAACTGAACTTTTTCGCACACAGTTTACGTTTATATGATAATATTGTGAGGATCAATATCATCTAATCATCTTCACAGTAAATCTTTTAATCAATACAACTTCCTTAAAAAAATCTGTTATAAAAGTTTGGTCCCGCGTCGTCTGAGTGTTCTCTGCGGAGACTTTGCACTGAACATGGGAGTGCATTGAAAGCTGATAACAGCCTCTCTGTTTACAAATGTTTTAGGTAAACCAATCGAGGAAACAATTTTTAAACATAGAAATCAGCTGACAGCTCCTGCTGCTCTTTCATAGCGAAGTATTTTATAGAATTGCGGAAGAAAAGTGAACATTTAAAAGCATTCTTGGTGTCGTATCTAAATCAAGGATCTAAATACTAATCAAAGAACATCCGTTTTTATATGTGAAAATGTTTTGTGTTCATAACTCTCCTCCACTGACGGATTTCCCTCGCCGCACCCTGCTCTCCACTAATATGAAACTTGAGTACATGAACTCAGACCTGGCGTGGGATTTGAGCGCACCCGACGCCCACGTTCAGATTGATAAATGCCGATCTGTGCATGGAAAGGAGCGTACACCCATTTTTCAGGCGTAAGCACGTTTGATAAATGAGGGCCAATGAGTGTCTGGTGCTCTTCTGCCACAACAAAAATATTTATCTAACTATTTCAGCCTGAGACACTCAGGCATCTTATATTCATGGCTGTCCACATTTCTAACTTAAGTAATGCATGCTCTACTGAAGTAAAAACCAACTATGTTAAACATGTATGATAGCTGTATGATATTCCATATTTTGCACACAGACACAGATCTACATACTGATGCCAACAGTGAAAGCCAGAGTCAAAGCTGGAGGAAATAAAGACAGGAAAAGAGAAAGCAAAGCGAGCTGTAAATACACATCAGCAATGTTTATATCTGTGTTCACAGAGCACGCATATACGCTTACATATGTATTGATGGTGCATGATGACAGAGCTGTCAGAAATCAACATTTGTGTTCAAATCTTGAGAGATTTATCTAGTCATAACACACAACTGCAGGGAAAAAAAAAGTCTTTCTGGCTCTTCGGTGGGCAAATAAGCAACCCTGAGGAACCAGTAAAGTTTCTGTCTGTGACACTGAGTAATCTATCACATTTTTAACACCAGCAGCTCAAACTCAAAGTTAAGTTGTGCTTTTTGTCTTTTCATGACTTGAATGAAAAACTTTAGTTAGGGGAGTCCAAACGTTTTTCAGAGAGACGCATTTGGGTTTTTGGAAATGACTGAGAGTCAGCTGCTCGTACTGACATGTTCATAGACAATGAAAGTAACAGATGAATGCTCGGCTTGATAACCATTTCTTTTAGTTTGTGCAATTAAACCAGATGATCAGTGGTCAGTTTTCTGCAGTGTTTCTCCCTAATGGAGATCGTTCTCCATTAGGGGGGGTATGAGGAAAATATTCAAGTTTTTTTTAAGATGTTTTTGATGTGGATTTTATCATGAGAATTTTTTCAGGATGTTTTTCAGGTCTAATTGAAACCATGGAAAACATTTATAGCCTTTTTTATCCTGCATTCTGAACAAGTTTTTGCATCAACATTTGCTTATTCTGCATCGTTTTATAACTTCAACCCAGTCAGGAGACCAATAACTGATATTAGGGGCAGATATTGATTCCCAGTATAAGTAAAAATATTGGTGCCAAAATGTTGAATAATGCATGGCCTTTTAGCTGTTTAATGTTCATTAAACAGCTAAAAGGCTCAGCAGTATGTCTTATTATTATTATCTACCGCTTCAATAGTGCAGACAGAGAAATTCTGCAGAGAAACAGCAACAAGCAGCTCCTGAATATTTGCAGTTTAAATCATTTCTTTTCATTTTAAGAGCCAGGAAATTTTTTCCCTGTGGGTATTGATAGGTAGAGTTTTTTTTGTTTGTCTGGGAAAGCTATCATAAGTTCATAGACAGTAACATAGTCACAATGCTAATTGTGTTAGCAAATCAATAGGATTTTCGATTGATGTTAGCATTAAGCTAGCAGACTTTCGCTAGCCGAATCTAGCTGGTTGAGGATCACTTTTGTTAACTCAGTTAGGCTGTGTTCATCGTTTTATGTCCCTCTTAAAGAGCCTTGTGTGTTGAGTCTAAATAAATGACCAAATCAACAAGAAAGGTCTCTTTTACTAAGAACTGTTCAGCAATCTGCCGAGCTGAGCACCTATGTTCAGGGAGGGCAGAATGGAGTAGATTTCCATAGCTAGAATATTATCAGCGGCATTGTTTCGAGTAATTAACAGACACATTGGGAGGAACTGCCAGTGAGCAGAGATGCTGTTTTTGTTTACATAAAGTTATTGGGCTCACAGTAGTAGTTCTGCAGCTCAGGAGGAAGAAAATCCACCTGGACACAGATCATCTCAGGACACTTCAGTGTGGTGAGTCAAACCGGTACTGTAACATGTATAGTTTATATGTTTATACTCGGCTCTTGGTGGGTGTATCCCTCGTTGGCGGTTGTGTGACTAACTGACATCACAGAGGAGGAGCTGCTTTATCAGATTACTCCAATAAAAAGAAAGGATCCTCGTGTTGTCATGAAGGTCGAAATCTCGCGGCCAAACCTATTTTCAGAGGCATCAAATCTTCGTTCTAGGATTTCAGAAGAAATGCAATATCTCATTTTTTGAAAATTCAGGGGGTGAAAGGTCTTGTTTTCAAATTTATTATATGTAAGTATTAAATCATGGATCAGCATGATATGTCCCCTTTAATGTAATCATTTAGAACATAATTAAAGTCCCTGAGAGGACTTTAAAAGGGATTTTGAAATAGTCTTAATTTTACAAAATTTGCCTGTTTGTAATCCACTACTTTAAAAAGAGATTACAAGGGCCAAAATCATTTCTGAATGTTGTTTTTCTGTGGTCGTTTGGATCTTCTCAGAACATGAATTGATTTCAGCACCAAGACCAAAGTTCTTATGTTCACACCACACCATCAGGCAAAGTTTAACGGTGAGATGTAAGTCGGTCAAATGAAAAGCAAAATCTGGCTTTTTTTTTTTTACAGTGATTTCTTGGATATTGATGGTGGAAACTTATGGTGGCATATTGCATTCATTTGAAAAAAAAGAAAGCCCTCCTGTATTTATGACATTACTATCTCATATAAGCAGGAATTTATTTGTTAAAACAGACACGTTGCTGCATTTTTTTTTTTTTTTTTTTTTTTTGCTAATCAAAGATATGGGGTCTATACAGTGTTTTTACAGTCTTGTAAAAAAAAACTTGTTGCTGCATGTTATTTTTGCTACACACAAAAAATTGTTGGGTTATATTTTTCAACCCAAGAGCTGGGTTGAGACTGTTGGTTAGTTTGATTGAGTTGTTTTCATTAAATTGGGTAATCTAAATACCCAGATTGCTGGGTTATTGTAGTTGGCAGTTGAGTTACTAGCTGTTGAGTTGTAATTTTCATTATATTGTGTTGGGTTATTTCGGACTACCCAACATGTTGGGTTGATGCTTGCGCATGCTTAGACTAACAGCTACCCCCAGTTTACCCCCACTCATTCGACCCCCCCCCCCTCAGCTGCTTGCAGTCAGGACGCTGGATGGGCAAGTCTCGTTATGGCCCAACCATGATTGTCTTTGCGGGGTTCTACGTGCAGTACCGCCATCTAGCAGCGGTTTGCTACGTGTGCACTATTCTTTCACCACAATGTTCAATTTATATAATAAAATGTATATAAAGCTCACTGCAGTAACCGTGTATGTTGGCTCAAGACACGGGCGTCAGTGGCGCAGTTGGATAGTGCGCTTGGTCAGTGATCGGGAGGTTGCAGGTTCGAGCCAAGATCCAGGCAACATGTGGGGATGTGTCCTTGGGCAAGACACTTAAGTTACTGAAGTACTCCCACTGCTGCATCAGTGGCTTGTAAATGGGCATGAAAGGGTGTTAACGTGTGAGAGTACTGATGGACTAGCATAGAAACTGAAAACCATCAGTAGATGAATGTGAGTGTGAATGGGTAGGTGTAACCTGCGGTGTAAAGTGGCTTTGTGTAGTCAAAGACGAGAAAAAGGTTATATAAGCTCAAGTCCATTTACCATTTATATGAGCGTGTGAAGCAGTGATTGTAAGATAAGATAAACTTTATTGTCCCCGGAGGTTAATTTGTCATAGACAAAGTGCAGTGCTGCTCACATCTGATGCACATTCGCTCATACATACACTCATACTGACAACAGAATACAATTAAAATACAAAACCATGCCTGTTGTAAATCAATAAGTAACTGAGTAAAAGCTGTGTTTGCTGTGGCATGCCACCAATGACACAACATGTGAATAAATACAAACAAACAAAATTGTGAGCTCTTGGTCATTTGTAGTTAACATAAGCGATAGCTTCTTGTGGGTAACGTTGGGTTTTTTGAACAACCCAACTGGCTGAGTAAAAAGAACCCAAAAGTGTAGTCAAATTGAGCCTGTGGTTGGGTTATTTGAATAACCCAACATTTTTAAGTTTGTAATCAGAGGTGTGGGGTCAAATCAAGTAAGGTAGACTTCTTAATGTGTTTTAGTTAACAGTTTCACGTTTCATGTTTCTTTATTGAGCTCATGATTTAAGATTTTCAGTAATTCCTTTACTTTTCAAATTCTGAAGAGCTAGAGCTGGGCTGTCAAAAATAAAAGCAACCTCAGCAACAATTGGTGATGGTGCTAAGAAATGGACCTAAGGTCACAATTGGCCACTGGCCTGACTCTGGACACACCTGCTTTGGTTTTTAGGATGCATCTGTATTTAAAGCAAAGCCATATTGGTTATACTGATGGTATCAGAGAGATGCTGCAGTTTTGTTTTTTACCAAAGCTTAACTAACCCAAATATGTGTTCCTGTACAATTTCCTATCTCGTCATTCACATTCTCACTGCCTGAGGTTTAAAGATGAGTGTGAGCCAGCTGTGGCACGCAGCCATCAAGATATAACATTAAATTTTCAAAAAAGGATGCTATAGGATGACAAAGTATGATAACTCACCCAGCAACTCCTTCATGATTACACCATCCAGTGGTAAAAACTAGTTTCCCTTTTGCTCAAAGCAATTTTCTTTCTTAGGTGATTGTTTCAGCTCTCTGCCCAATCAATAAGCACTTGCTCTTTTATGACTATGACAAATGAAAAGCACCTCTACATCCATATGAAATTGTTTATCCACAGAAATGACTTACATGGAGATATGAAAAGCTTGGCTGTCCAGGCGTACATCATGAGTCCACTAGTTCAAATCCATTTTGTCATGGTGAAATGGGTCTGTCACTGACTTTATTAAGACTGGATTTTGCCTGCCAGTGCTTCACACAGATTTTCCACTTACTTGTTTCTAGTGTAGTGGTGCATTCCTCTGTGGCAACAGGCCCGCAGCCCACGGTGGTGCAGGAGCGAAGGTAGAACTTGTATCTGCTCACTGGCTCCAGGTCACGCAGAATCCACTTGTTGGTGTCAGGTTTGCTTATGCCTACGGTCTGCAGTGGTCCCACTTCTTCAGTGTCATTGACTGGATACAAAAATACAGAGAGCGTGTGTTGGGATCACAGTCTGCTGAAACTTTTAAGATATGTCAAGAAATCAATCAATGTATCAGTGAGCTTTATCCTTCTCCTGACTTTATGATTCTTTGTGATTCAGTTAAGCTTAAGTTTATACTTTTCAGAAAATCTTGAGACAGTTTTATAATTTTAACTGTTTTCTTTGTGTGCTTCATGGAAACACAGTTTGTAATCTGCATGTTCTTAATTTGAAATTCTATTCCTGCAAACACATAGATTATGTCCTGCCCATTCGAAGCTCAAACCTCTTTCTGTTGTATCAGTCTCTATACTGCCACTCTTTTTCACTTGGTAAAGCAACACGGAAGGTAAGGTGACATTTGTGTTCTTTGTCACGAAAACAAATACAACAGGTGTTCAGGTAACCTTTGTTGTGAGAGGGGTGCTACCATTTCTTCTCTGAATTAAATAAAATGAGAGAAGCCAGATATATACTCAGTATAAGATGTTAAGGCTGTTTATTGTTTAATTGTAAGATGTGCATCAAACTTCCAGCTGCCGTCAGGTTAACTTTCCATTATGACAAACGGCTTTAATCTGACATCAGATGTAACGGGACAGTTAATATAGATATAAATGTATATGCTGGTTCAGACGGTTACATTAAATAGTGATTGCTATGATTGTTTACTGCATTAAAATGTGCCTGACACTCTGGAAACCTGCCTCTGAGGCTTTGATGACATGTGCGCCTGTCACCAAATTACAGCTGCGGAGCCGCTTTGCGCCAAGGATAGACCAGGTTGGAGCCGGCGAGCTTTCAGCGCACTTTTTTGGCACAAAATTGTCACTGCGCCAACATGAATCTCCCCCTGGTGCCCCGTCAACTCCCCCTGGCGAGCAGTCACACCTATCTCTGCACAGACCGTCTACCAAATTGTCAAATTGGCAGCGCACGGCAGTGGTGCGCCACGAAATTAGAGCCCATTGTGCACCTATATTTTCTCATAGTGAATAAATTACGTTGGCTTATAATGTTATGATGAGAAAAATAGCAGGCACTCTTTCAATTTATTGTCTGTGAAAGTAGTCTGGTGTTTTACTGAGGCCTCCTTCTGAAGACACAAACTCTTTGGGCTCTAATTTCGTGGCGCAGCGCAGGAGGCGCAAGCCTGGAACAGCCTGAGCAGTGCTAATTTCGTGCGGCGCGCCGCCGTGCGCTGCCAATTTGACAATTTGGTAGACCGTCTGCGCAGAGATGGGTGTGACGGCGCGCCAGGGGGAGTTGACTGCGCACCAGGGGGAGGTGTCAGCAGATTCATGTTGACGCAGGTTGGTAGACCGTCTGCGCAGAGATGGGTGTGACGGCGCGCCAGGGGGAGTTGACGGCGCACCAGGGGGAGGTGTCGGCAGATTCATGTTGGCGCAGTGACAATTTCGTGCCAAAAAAGTGCACTGAGAGCTCGCCAGCTCCAACCTGGTCTATCCTCAGCGCAAAGCAGAGCGCACCCCACGCAGCTGTAATTTGGTGACAGGCGCACATGTGCGCTCATGTCATCAAAGCCTCAGAGGCAGATTTCCAGAGTGTCAGGCACATTTTAATGCAATAAACAATCACAGCAAACACTATTTAATATAACTGTCTGAACCAGCATATACATTTATATCTAAATTAACTGTCCCGTCACATCTGATGTCAGATTAAAGCCGTTTGTCATAATGGAAAGTGAACCAGACGGCAGCTAGAATTTGATGCACATCTTACAATTAAACAATAAACAGCCTTAACATCTGATACTGAGTATATCTGGTTCTCTCATTTCATTTAATTCAAAGAAAAGAGGGAGAGAAAAGACGAAGAAAAAGAAATAAATGTGTGTCACTCAGGATTTACCCGTGATTTCCCATATTTCTCTGTTTTAATCTTTATTTTTAACGTGATCTAAAAAGATGGAGTACATTGTTGTAAGGAGGATGAGGTGGAGACACTGGGAGAGTATACAGTGTATCACCAAAGGCTCTGCTTGGCGATGACAAACCAGGAGTGCAGGTGGATCAAAAGTATTCCGAATGGATAAGCCAGCTGTGTAACTGTCTCTTTATTTTTTACTCCAGATAAAGACAAAGGAACAGATTAAATCTGTCCCGGGAGCTGGCCCACAAGGTGACGCGTGTCGTGTCCTCCGATGCGCCCAACTGTCCATTGTCCTGCTGCAGGCACAGCAGCTCTGACTGTATCCGCTACCAGCACTCTCTCCGCGGTGCTGTAGATCAGTCAGACCAATCAGACGCTGCGCCTCGGCTGCAGGGCATTTAAAGGCGAGGAGAGGCGCTCATTTGATTGGTGAAAACAGCACTCGGCTGTGTTAAACCCACTCATGGCTTTTCTCCTCCCTCTCTGCCATTTTGGCGGAGGGAGGCGTGGACGCGCAGCTCTGCACTCATCTGAGCCTGTACTGCGCCTCTCTTGGCACTGCAGGAAACTTGCAAAGTGCGCCGGTCACACCCTGTGCGTACGGCCAAGGCCGGCGCAGGGCAGGTGCGCCTGCGCCTGGTCTACGAAATTAGAGCCCTTTAAGTTTATACTAAGAGCATGACGACAAATTCCATTACTAAGCTTGACCTCCATTAAATGTTGGGCCACTAGCGTGTTAAGATTTCACATGATGCAATGTGACCTATGGTTCCCCCCCTTTAAGAAAGTGTTGTAGTTTTTTTTTCATTAATGTTAATACAGACTGTATAATAAATGCATGTACGTATCTGTGATGTCACCCATCTGATTCAGAGTATTAAAGCCTGTTGTCATTGGGAGCCAAATCTGAAATGCTAAACTGAAGAGGGGTACTTTGATCCTCCTCCCTAACATCTACATTAGCCCACCTGTCAGTCAGGTGAGCTGTTGCTCTGATTGGGCAAACTCATGATTGTCGTAGCTTTTAATGTACAAAGTACTGAGGTATGACAAATTGACTGTTCTGCACTGACAGAGAAATTAGTTATTCAGACAGAAGTCACTTTTTGTCCTGGCAGTAAACACATTTATTTTCATTGTAAAAAAATACAAACAATTATCAATATTAAAAAGAAGAATGCAAGAAGGTATACCATATAAACACTGGTGAAAAGATAAACAAGATACATATAGTTTATATAATTACGCACACACACACACACACACACACACACACACACACACACACACACACACACACACACACACACACACACACACACACACACATATACCAAACGTACATTCTACATTAATATATTTTTATAAGGGAAACATACTTAGCTGATACTCCAGGAGGTACCCTGTGAGAACTCCATTGGGCTCGAGTGGAGGGACCCAGTCCAGAGACACAGAATGCTTCTGTACATCTGTGACCCTGAAAACAGGATTTTTTTCAGGGACTGTGGGGGTAAAGAAGGGAATGCACACAGTCAACTGTCCACCTTTCCGGCCCACATACCGTGGGTAATAACAGATTGTCTTCGAGTAGTGGTGGATCAATACACTCCATCCTGTTTTCTACAAACTCACCTCCCTCTGGAGTTTTGAAGTTGACGGGATGGCTGCCCGGGCCGCTTCCCCGCCCATTGAAGGTCATAACAATGAGGTTGTACTCAGAGAAGGGCATCAGCCCTGTTACCACAACATGGCTCTGGTCCCCAGGGAGTGTCAGTGTTTGTTTTTCTCCATGGCTTTTCTTTGACTTAACCAGACTACGCAGACGCCACCAATTTATCTACAACAAGGAAGTGACATAAACATATTAAACAGCTGTCACTAGACATTGTGGTATAAATTACATGAACAAAAATGTGTCAGAAAGTGCTGAATGAGTTACTTTGTTTGAGCAGGAAAATATTTAACCAGTTCAGGTGACAAAAGGCAAACCTTGTGACCAAGGCCATTCGTTTTAAACCGAGTCTCTAAACAAGGCTCTGATGTGAGGTTTTACCCTGTAGCCTCCCAGGTGTCCACGCAACTTGTCCCTATGAACACGCGTCCAGCTAACCTTGACCATGGAGCTGTTCATCACCCAGACAGCAACATCTTCAGGTGCAGCAGATGGAACTGCAAATGCAAAATATATTACAGTTTACCGAAACCCAGGAGGAAGTCAGAAATACACAGTGATGGAAACAGGCTTTCAATAACAACTCAATATGATTAAACAGTATGCTAAATAAGTAACAAAACACAGGATAAAATGTGCTGGGCATGCTAAACAACTAAGAACATTTAGTGATCACTACTGAACAGGAACAAGGGCTTTGGATGAATTTAATCAGACCCTACTGCAAAAAAAAAAAAAAAAAAAAAAAACAAGAAAGAAAAATGAAAACGAAGCAAGTGTTGTTATTTTTAGCAAAAATTGTCTTATTAGACCTATAATGAGCCACATTCACCAGAAAAGTCCAGAGGGATGTCCTACTTCAAAGCATCAAAGAAAAAAAATTGCTCTTAATTGCATGTAAAGTGTAAAATAAAAGTCTAGCAATGGGGCAAGTAAAAAATAGCTTTTTTAGTTCTCATATTAAGACATTTTTCATATTTCAAGGAACTAGACAAATTAATTTGTCTTGCTCTACATGCTGATTTTTTTTAATCCCTTATAAACTATTCAGGCACATTTTTTGTCTTTAATACCTTACATAAGACTATTTCTAAACTTGTCAGGTAAATTTGGGTCATAGTAAGGCTAATGAGACAGATTTGACCAAAATAACACACAACATTTGCATAGATTTCAGATTTTTCCAGTGTCTAGCTTTAGTTTAACCAGCTGACTGGTGATCATTCACCAACCAGGTGGGAATAATGAAACTACTGAGCTGAGGGATTTTATGGGAGGATCAACACCACATTAAATTGGAGACACATTTGGGTGTAAGTTCATAACCTGAGGTGACTTCATGTGGGCAAGTCCAGAAGAAAGCTAAACACAAAAAATACAACAGACTCATTAAACAATTGCTTTTCTCCTGAGAGCCAAAGTTCAGAACAATGGAACTCAGACCCTTAGTTTGAGGAAAAGCCCAAAGAATCACATGGTTAGAAAATTGGTCACTTTGCATGGTGTCAGTCAAAGTAATAATGGTAACAGAAATATTACAATAAAAATACATATTATTATTATTATTATTATGATTATTATTATTAGGTAGGTACCGCCCAAATTCTGTCAAACATACCGGGTATGGATTCACGTAAAATCAAAAGGTACCATGTTTAGGTACCTAAATGCATCCTTGTCATTGTGAGGGAGTGGAATAGTAGGTGATTTTCCATACTGGACATGAACACAGCATTACAAGGTTATATATTGAAGACTTTATATGTTAATATGAAAATATGAAAAAAAAATGTTATCAGACAAACTGATATTGTTTGCCACATAAACACAAAAAAGTACCGGAAATTGGTACTGTTGAAGACAGGTACCGATTGCCAGGTACCGGGCATCAGTACCGTATCATTTCAAGTGTGAAAGGTACCCATCCCTAATTGTAACTGTGCCATTGACCTTTTTTAAGCCACCATGTTGTTGTACTGAAAACTCTAAAAACCTTTGTTTAGGTTATAATCACATCAACTGCCAAAGTAAATGACTTCAATTGTATCCACTGGGTGGCACTGCTGTACCGATATACTGTTGTCTGAATGCTGATTAAACAAACAGAAGTGACACAGAGCAGTGCTAACCTGCCATCTAGTTCAATGCAGAACTAAATGGCAGATTAGTGGCACACATTTAAATGATGAACACTGTTGTTCAAACCATAAAGCTAAAAAGAAAGAAAAAAAATGATATACATCAAAAAGCTTTAATATGATTCTGTGTGATACATTGATTTACATATTATGATATCGACTCTGATTCTGAAATAATGGCAGACCAGCTGGTTGATTTGCATATCTGCCTCCTGGTTGGATAATCTGACAAATAACTTCTGCGTTGTTGCTAAATAAAGAGGCGGCATTGCTATTCTACTAACCAATATTTTAGCAGATGTATTTCATGAAGTGCATGTCAAAGGGTTAATTCTGAAGCATATTTCATGGCTTTTTTCACACACCAAAGCTGTACTGTTTACCTAAACAGCAGTTTCTACTAAAGCCATAGGTAGCTTATACAGGATGATGACTGGATGCTGTTCTCCCTCAGCATTAAAAGCTGTATTGTTTTAGAATAACTACAAAAAGTGGCTCCCTGCACCATTTCATACAGAACAGCTTCATCTTTAAAAAAAAATGAACCATCTACCAAAATCACTACAGAATGTAATTTTACAAAGAAAAAGAAAAGAAAAAAAAACAGGATGCACTTGTTTTCCTAGAAAAACAGAAAGTGACTATGAACAAAGCTAAATTCTTTTCAGGTGCTGCGGATTTTAATTTTGGAGGACTGGTTCTGTGATTTGATGATGGCTGAAATGTGCTTGGTGTCAACATGAGATGATATTCCTTTTTTTTCTTAGTGGCTCATTTGCTTTGTACTGATTCAGGGGCAAAAATGATGCAATTGTAGCAATTGTCACTTGGTTTGTTTGGCGAAAGTCTCTTGCGGTCCAAAGTTGCAAACAAATGTCAAGCACGATCGATTTTTTTCTCTCAACGGACAGAAATTATACCCGGAAGGCGGGGAGTTTCCCTATCTTCATTCATTCATTCATGTTCTTACCTGCCATGGAGCATCAACAACGTGTGTGGCTAGTTTGCATCATAGCGTTTATATGGCTCATGTACCAGTGTGCTACATGAACAACATGTGCAGTTTTTCAAGAGTCCTGACTGCCTGTGGAAAATAATATCCTGTTGCATGTCTTAAGACTCTGTATTATTATGAGTAGAGTCCAGCATTTGGCAGATGTGCTCCTCTACCCAGATTTCAATGAGGCATTATATTTCCTCGCTGTTCCACGTGAGCCCACGACTCATTTTTTCTGTTCTTTAGGCTTCTCTACTTCTTCTTCTGTCATTGGGTGCGTCTCAATGCGTTAACTTCGTGCTTCCTCCGTCCTATCTCCTCCACGACACCGGAAGTACTTTCCCAGTCGCCATTTTGAAGACTGTCCCAAAACGATAATTGCGCTCAGAGGAGAGAGGAGAGAGGAGAGAGGAGACTGATCGGAGGAGCTATGATCGAGGAGACACGAGAGCCGGCTTTGCGGAAGTTTTTTCACTGACCGACACGCCCCCATATGGAATATCATTCTCTGATTGGACGCTGCAGCAGCTCAGACTTCACATGAAACTTCACAAACACAACGGAGTTTAATGAGAGAAAAGACAAGCTGAGGACGGGCACGGAGGATCGTTCAGAAACTGATCATAAATCTGGTATTAAAGGGTTCGCTGTGAGTTTACAGCACAAAACACTGAACACAACCATCATCAAATCAATATAATCAGAGGATTAATACAGAAAACTGACTGATCAATAATATCTTCCTGAGACACAATAAGGTGGGTCATATTGATAGTAATATAACCCACTTTATCTGATCGTGAACTCTGAAGCTTCAGAGTTCACGATCAGATGGGCTCAAGATAAAGGCTAAATAATTCATAAATAATCTCACAATTACGCATTTTACCGGAAAAGTGATCCGTGAGCTTCTAAACAGCACACAGAATAAACAGAGAACAGGTTTTCTTTATGGTTACGTGTGTGTTTAACTGGTTAAAGGAACAGACAAATCTCTGTTACTGTTTCTGTTTGATCAGAGTTATTACAGCGCACGTGCCCAGACGCACAAACAGCTGTTAGAGCTGACTGACAGATGATCCAGAGGTGATCAGCTGATGCCGTCATCACTGAAACTCGTCGCTTCATGTGACGCTCCGAAGGAGAGGATGTCCCATTGCTCTAAAAACGAATCTCCTCCGTTCCCCTCTCCTCTCTTTATTTCCTCGCGTCTCTCCCATGCATCTCTGGTGGGAGGGACTAAGACGCAAGAGAACGACGCAAGTGGAGGAAGGAAGGATGGAACTTTGGAGCTTTGAGACGCACCCATTGTTGATTCCTCTACTCATTCTTCTTCTACCATTTTGACTGTGCAAGTTGTCAACCGGGCTCATTACTGCCCCATCACTACAGTGTGAGCCACAGTTATGAGTCAGTTGTGCCGGTTGCTGGGTCGTTTGTGTTCTCACTGCACAGGAACCGCTACAGGGCTTGAATGGAAGCAAGCTGAGACCACCTATTTTTGGCGATCTCCACCCCGCTTGTTTTGTCCCGCATCTGAGAGCGATTGCTGTGTTCACATATGCCCAAAAAACTGGACTTTTTTTTTTGTCTGTTTCAAACGATCCAGGTGTGAATACACCCTTAGATACAAACGATGACAGTGTTGTGCTAAAAACTTAGGATCTTTCCCCTGCCTGTGAGTGTGTGAGTGTGTGTAAAGAACTTACATCAAACTATAGGAAACTATGAATGAGCTAGCATGTATGTCCTAGTTGGCTTTACTTTTTTCTTTTGTGTGACACAAATGAAAAACAAAAATGAATAGGTGCAGTTAAACTGTACCAGGTTAAAGAGGATCAGAACTCACAGTCCTCTCCTGAGTAGCCAGTCTCTATCTTGGGCTCAGGGCCCCAGCCCTGGTGGTTCCTGGCCTGGATCTTGATCTCATAAGGAACAAAAGTTGGAGTGTTCTTCACCACAAACGAGTGCCTCTTCACCATGTGCTCCGTCCAGCCCTCATCCACATCCTGTCTCCTGTAACTCACTTTATACTCCAGACCGGGGCCGTTGTGCTCAATGGGTAACAGGGGCTGAACATTGAAAGAAAAGAATAATGAGAGGAATACTATTTTCAAAGCTGCAAAAGATGCCTGACACATTTTACCATTCTCTGTCACTGTCTCAATGAAGAACGCCAACAGAAACTAACACTTGCAGTGTGTCATTCCATTGTGCAATGAAACCATGACCTGAAGAGCATGGGCCCTCTTTATCATAGACAGAAGACAAATGTGTTCAAAGAAGGGAAGCAACAAAACCAGAATGATCATCAACAAAGGAAGAGCTCATAAATACAGGATTCAAAGGCCAATGTAGCCATGACAGATTAACCAGTGGGTGCAAGATTGCTCCATCTGTACAAAATAAAGCTGAAAGTTTTATTGTATGCAAAGAGAGAAAAATCTCTCCTCCCTCTTTCTGATCCAAGAATCAACAGGTGCTCTGAATCAAAGAGTCCCCCCCCCCCCCCCCCCCCCCAAAAAAAAAAAAAAATTAAAAATAAAACATCTTGAGATTTGAGCCACAGCCAGTAATTGACTTTCTGTGATTCCTTCAGTTTCTGTTGTGATTTCTCATTGTACACTGATAAGACTGGGCCTCAGCACTCTAGCTTATTTAACATGAATAAGTCATACAAAGGCAAAGGTAAGCAGCATTACAGTATTCTCTGTAAGAGTACGACAAAAGATTACATTCTGTTTCTTACCTCCCAGTTGATATCCATTTCATGTGGCAAATGACCTTTGATTTTGATATTTTCTGGGTTCTTGTCAGGAGCTGCAGAAAAGAAAGAGTATAGTTTTTTGTCTCTGTTGGTGGTGCAAAAAATCTCCAATGAAGTAGGCATACAAGAGAGCAGATTCAACACAAACTGAATCCATTTTCATGTAGGTCTGATGGCTTTTCAGCTCACAGAGCAGCGGCAGTGAAAGCTCAAGAGACTCGGGAACTGCATCAAAAAAAAAAAAAATTAATTGATAATGATAGAAGATGAATCCTTAAACCTGCTGGAGGGGTTTTGTATCTCTCCGTAGGTTTGCTGTGGAGACCCCGCCCTATAGCATTAACAGCAGACACCCGGAAGCTGTAGTCAACGTGGCCATGAAGCTTTAGGACAGCCGAGTTATGGTTCCCTGGTACTCGGAGCATCACTTTCCAGTTACCTGGCTCCCACTGGCTTTCCTCGTACTCAATAATAAACTCTGTTCAGAGGTGGAAAGAAAATCAGAGAAGTCCATTAACTATATTAGTTCAGAGTGCAGAAAATGCCTTAGACCAGTCATAATTCATACTAGAATTAATCAATTATGGATTCAAAGAAACATGTTCACAAGCAGAAGGATGCAAAACAATGTGTATTTACTGCAGTAATGCATTGACAGGGACTCATTAGCTGTGTCCCAATTCACTAGGACAGTAATTTCAGGGATCAGCATTTCTTTCTATAACATTTGTAAAGCTTGAGGTTGTGTTAAAACTAGTACTGTTAGGCAATTAAAAAAATTAATCTAATTAATTACAGGATTTGTAATTTATTAATCTAATTAATCTCATTTTAATCTCATATCTGCTTAAGGTTCCAAAATAAAGAATTTGAATTCCAGGACATTAAAATTACATTAAAAGACATTAAAAAAAAATAATAATAAGGTGGGAATATATACAACATATTTTTAGGTACCCTGAGGCATAAGGAACACATGAAAAAAGTTTTATGGTTCTATCTTTACAAAATCTACACAGTCCTGCACCTAAGAAAAGCTGATTTGATTTTTAGGACGGTTTTTGCTTCTGTCACATTTTAACTCGATGTGGACTCAATTTTCACTGCAATTTGAACTTCTACACTTCTATGAGGTCAGGAGAACCAGGGCTAAAGGCTAAAAACTGTGAGGAACTATGTACAAAATACTTTATTTAAGTCCTGGATCAAAGAAGAGTGAAGTATCTTCAGTTTTTCATGCTCTGAACACACAAACTGTTGCTCATTGGTGCAGAGCAGCCCAAAATTGAAACATGACACCAGGAAAATGGAAGCAAATTTTCAAATTATTCTTAATATTTAAGTACTGGGCAAATATCCATCATTCTGTATTTGTGTAATTCAGTAATGAGTGTAGAATTATCTATTTTTACAGAATTGAGCTCGAGCAAACGGTTGATTTTGTACAGATTTTAAAAAAGGACGTGTCAATAAACGAGCTGTGGACAGCAGTCGCCCAAAATCCCCCCCCCCCTTTGAAAGCATGTTGCTGACGTCATGTGTGATGTATTCAGGGACCATCAGAAATTTGAAAATCTGATGAGAACACCACATTTTCCAAGTAGGACAAACGGTTTGTAAATGCCAGACGTTTGAAAATAAGTGGGTCTTTAACCACCCCCTGGGTTTGGGATCCAGATTAATCTGCGTTAATTTTTATAACGCGTTAATTTGCGGTGTAAGTAATTAATGTAATTAACGTGTTAAAATGACAGCCCTAGTTAAAACTCAATACCACATTTAACAGGCTATTACAATTCTAAAATTTCACTCAGCAGATGCTGTTGTCCAGAGCAACATACAAAACAAGCAAAAATTTAGACAAAAGTGAAAAACCTTATTTAGTGTGATTAAGGTGCTACAAGTTATTTGGCTGCTGGTGCTTCCATTGAGTGCAAGAAGAATTTTTTTTTTAACATTATTGTTATTATTATTATTTATGTCGAAAAATGTATCCATAACTAACCAAAATTAATCACTGAAACAATATACACTGCTTGGCCTAGAAAAAAAGACCACACACTCTAATATTTTGTTGGACCACCTTTAGCTTTGATTAAAGCATGCATTCCTTGTGGTGTTGTTTTCATAGGCTTCTGCAGTGTCACAAGATTTATTTCTATCCAGTGTTGCATTGTTTTTTTTTTTACCAAGATCTTGCACTGATGATGATCGTGTCTGACACGAAATATGGCGGTGCCATCAGGGAAGGAAAACCTATTTATGGAAAAACCTACTTAACGATTTGACCCTTCTCAAACAGACTATCATCTTTCCCTAAACCACGGGATGTGTTTTGCCACATGGTTGTTTTAAAAATGAGAAGCAATTCATAGAATAAATTGCCCATGCAGTCATCATCCAATAGGAGGCTTGTACTTATTTGCTTAGTTAAATCGCGGTGCCAACTTTGTTTTTTGGACAGGCAGTATAGTTCAACCTTCAACAACATTCAGTGCTAAGTATTCACCAAGAGCTGGATCTAACACCTTCTGACTCATTCTACCCCAGAGGACAATGAGGGGGAGGGTCCTATTAACTTCTCTTGTTTGAGCCTTAAGCTCATGTTTCTGCTTTTAGCTTGTTTTATTTTTATCTTTCAGCTTGATCTATTAGCCTTTACCTCATTTTTTAGCTTTTAACCAGTGTTTTATCCTTTAGCTTGTGTTTCAGTCTTTAGCTAATGTTTCAGAATTTAACATGTTTTAGATTTTAACATGTGTTTTAGCCTTTAGCTTGTTTTTCAGCATTTAGCTTGTGTTTTAGCCTTAGACCTGTGATTACGCATTTAGCCTGTTTTGTGGCTACCAGCCATGCTGTTGCTTATAGCTTTCATTTTAGCCTTTAACTTGTGTTTTAGCTTTTAGCTCGTTTTTTGGCCTTGTCGCATGTGGTAGCCCTTAACTCATATTTCACCCTTTAGCTTTTTGTTTTAGCCTTTAGCTTGTGTTTCAGATTTTAACATGTGTTTTAGCATTTAGCTTATGTTTTAGTCTTTGATCTGTGATCAAGCATTCAGCCTGCTTTTAGGCTTTTAGCCGTGTTATCGCTTTTAGCTTGTGGATTTTTATTATAAGGTTTTGCAAAGCAAAGAAAGCAACAGAGAGTGGTAAACAGAAATTGCTGAGACCTAAAATGGAAAGTTTATTATCATAATGTGGTTTAACAATTTTTAGAATCTTTTAAAGAAGTTAAAGGTAAAAGAGGAAGCTTATCGAAGGTTATCATGATGCTCAAGAGCCAACAGAAGAAGTGAAAAGAAAAGAGCAAGTGTAAAATAAAGTTCACCATCTGCAAAATCTGCAAAGTATAATTTTTCCACTACATCCTTTGGCCAGCCCATGTTTTAGCATTTAGCTTGTGTTTTAGTCTTTAGCTCATGCTCATTCTTTCTCTCTCCTGTTTATCTTTCTTCTGCTCTTCTGTCCTTTAGGCCCCAGTGTCAACCATCGCTAGCCATAGGAATTGTTTACAGCAGAGAAAAACACAGACCTCTCTTCTCACTACTAAACCAGCGTGGTGTTGTCACAGAAATTTTGACGTGCCGTAAATCAGTCCAGTCATGCCCATCTGATTGAGAAGCCGAGAAAAAGCATTTAAGAATAACCTGTATTGGCCCTGGTCATCTCATTTTAGGGTGTGGATTAAATCAAGCATATATCTAGAAGGGGGACTTTTTGAAGATCACATAGAAGCTCCTCACTTTAATCTATGGTACAACAAGTATTTGAGGATTTCTTGGGCTGTGAAGGATTCTCCTGATGTATCCTCCATAGCAAGGAAAAGTATGACACTTCTGTGGGCCACATTTTTAAAGCTCTCAGAATTGAACAGCTGGTCCTCAGTTTCTGTCAATGAAAGCCACAGACCCTGATGAGCTATGTGTTGTGTACAGCTCTGTCTATGACGTCTGCTCAAACACTGTAATTTCTCTTACCTATTGTTGAGCTGTTGTGATCGTCTCCAGGGATCCATTTCAGTCTCACACTTTTGCTCTTGTGTTCAGACAGTATCAAGTACTCGGGCGGTTCAGGGACATCTAAAAAAAGCCAAAACACCATGAATTTGTAAACATCCTGCAAAAATCAATATCAGCAATCAGCAGTCCAAGAGAGCAAATTTTCAATCAAATCACCTTGAGTACTACAGGATGGGAAGTGAGCTGCATTCTTGCATAGTCTGCAGCTGTTTCTGTTGGGCTGTTCAAAACTTGTCCTAAATGAGTTATAACCGGACCAAATACTGCTCTCCTAGCCTTGATGCGCGCTCACGCTGTATTGTGGTGCACTGGTGTGATAATGAAGCACCCGGGGGGTTGCTGATCTATTGACCTGGGGCAAAAATGTTATTTGTATTTAAGCTTACCTAACACAGTGAGCAGTGCTGAGGCTGTCTTTTGGTCAACTGGAGTTCTTGCCACACATCTGTACACACCCTTGTCCATGTGGCTTACATTGATAATCTGGAGAACACCGTCCACCACAAGGTATCTGTTGACAGAAAGAAGAAGATAGGATATTGATTGTTAAACTACTATGTAAAACTACTTTCCCTCTGTGATTAAGACTGCATTGCTGTCTTAATCACAGAGGGAAGACTGCATTGCTGTATGAAAACAGGAATAAAAATAACTGACTTTCCTACCTTGCGTTCTCAGTGCAGTTGAGGGCTATTTCCATATCATCTTTTTCCCACAGGAGCTCAAAGTCATTGTTGAAGGACTTGTCATACTCTGCCAGGCATGAAAGCTTGGCCGTGGTACCTATTAAGATCTGCAGGTCCTCCGGGGGCACGACTATTCTGGTAGGATCTTGCAGAAGCACAATCTTATTAGTGATGTTTCAAGGACCAGGAGCCACTAAGAAAGTTTTAGAGCCCAGACTGTTTACCTTTCACATAAAGCATGGCTTCAATGGCCGTCACTCCTTCTACATTTTTAGCCACACAGGTGTACTGCCCACCGTCATCTTTCTCCACACTGAGTATTTCCAGGGACCCATTATTGTGGACGGTAAACCTTGGTCCCTCCACAGACGCAGAGGAATCATCTTTGCTCCTGCACATTAAGAGCAAACACACTTTAAATTCTCCCCAAGGTCAGTCTGAACATACACACAGAGTCAGTCTAAGCAGATTAACACCACAGTGGGGCGGTAAAGTCTGCTACAGAAGACTCATCATTTTTATTATTTATATTTAATTTGATTTTAGTGATATAGTTTCATCAAAATAAACACATTATACAAAACTTTGGTGTCAGCTAACGATAGTCAGGTTAGCCTCATTGTAAATTGTCCATTCTCCATATTGCATTGAGATGGCACCAAGGACGGTCACCGGGTTGTGATTCTCCCCATGCGACTGATTTTCTCTCTTCTTATGCATTACATTAATGCACATTGGACTTTAAATTGCAAAGCTTAACATTGCGCCTTTTATCTTTTGCTTCTTGTTTTTTAAATGATTCTTTAATCTTTTCACATTTTTTCTTCTTTTTTTTCTTGTCTTTTTCAATATTCTATTTCTATATATATATATGTATATATGCTATATGTATAGCTTGAAACTGTATTATTTAGTTGCTAGTATCATGTTATTTTCCTGTTAATTGTTAGCACCAGTACGCCAAGTCAAATTCTTTGTATGTGCAAATGTGCAAATGTTCTTGGCAATGAAACCAGATTCTGACTCTGATTATGTTGACTCAGCATTTCAACATAATGTTCTCCTACTTTATTCTTCTTCTTCCGATTCTGTACGTTTTTTGGGTCTCTACTCCTCCTTCAAATTTTGTCCGGTTTTCACAATTCAAATTTTGAACTATTCAGCTTCTTCTGGAGATGTGTGCTATGACTTTTCTCATCTTTAACCCTCAAACTTTTTGAATTATTCAGCCTTTTCTGAAAAATTTTCTCCATCTGAAATTCATGGGAAATTTCAGCTCCTTTCGCTCAATCACCTTCAACTTTGAGAAGCTTCAGCCTCCTTATACTTCCACTTACAGACTTCATTTGAACTTTAAAATATTCAGCTATTTTTCCACTCTTCGTGTTTTTTTCTGCTTTTAAATATCTTTTACAGTTTTTGAGATTTCACTATTCAAGCAACATAAACTTTTCCCACTTTTCCCTACAATCTCCGCTCCTTGAGTGCATTACTTCTCAAACTACTACTTCCTCTTTCATTACTACTGCTCCTTTAACCCCTGTACTTTTTTTCCTATTTCTGCTACTTCTTCTTTTCTCCATTCCACATTTTCAGCTCGGGTTCACTGTTTATAACATTTGTTTTTCTTTTTCATTCTTCAGCTTCAGCATTTGCTGCAAGGAAATGCAACCTCTCTAGTTTTCTTCTTAGTTTTTAGGTCAGTCCACTTTTTCTATTTTTTCCCGGCAGACGGATTGTTTAGGTCTTGAATTGTGTTTAAATTCATATCATGTCATTTTCACAATGTCCAACCATTTTTTCTGATCTTTGATTCCTTTCCACACTTCATCCCAGTACTCAGTCATTTTAATTCACTGCCAAAAAACACAAGTGTGATCAACGTCATGCTCCCCACACTGTCTCCAGCAGGGCTGTGGGGCAAGTGAGGATTTTCCTTTGATTTTTGGGGTGATAGAAAAGTCCTACTATATATCTCCGACTGTATTCCCTTCACTTCATGGAGCTTGATGTTTTACTCAGTAACTACACATTATGGCACTCATCTTTGGTTATTTTTCTCTTTAGTTACTTTTCTCATTTCACTGATTCTTGAGACTTTAGCAAAAATATGTCCCACTAAGAAAAGTGTAAATTTGAGTGAAAGTGAATCAAATCATCCAATTTACAGCATTCAGTGTTGATTATTACAGAGTTTCTTGCACAATTTTTTTTCCTATGTTTGTTCTTTTGGTGACCAAATGATAACAGGGCCCAAAACATCTGTTGTTCCCAGACAACAGTTTATCATTTGAATTTGTCACAAAATTGTGCAAAAGTATTTTAAATGAATAATAAATATGCCAGATGAAAGAGTAGAAATTAAATTATCTTTAAATCCTGCGGCAGTGAATATCTAATAATATTTTTACATTTCTTGTGGTTGCGCAGACACCATCGGATATTTATCAAAAAGCAACAAATTGAGATAATCACTTGGTCAGCTTTATTTCTGACGACCTCCTTTCCCTCCTCATCATCCACCAAATGCTACAAGGTCACAGAAGCTGCTGTAATTTTTTTTCACTGTCCTGTAATATTCACATATCTATTGATGTTTTCACTGTCACAACCATAATGCATCAACACCTTTAGTACAGAAAAATGTATTCATAATTTTAAGACAAATGTATTTATTTTCAGTTGAGGCTTAGGGCATCTAGCAACTAAGGGAAAACAGGATGTCAATGTCTGAGGATGATGTCTGAGGACATAAAAGTCAGTGGGATCATGGCTACAGATAGTAGTGATCATTTGCCTGTCTTCACAGTCTATAAAAACTTCCAAAGCAAGGTAAAAAAAATATCACAAATGTAAAACTGGTATGAGATAAATCACCAAGGGCTTCGGAGGAGTTTCAGGCGGACTTACAGAAACAAAACTGGGACAAAGTATATGTAAATGATATATACACTGCATATGACTCTTTCAAGAAGTTACTAGGAGGACCATTGACAAACCATGGATGGATCCACAACGCATGCAAGAAAAAATAACGTACACAGATGCTTCTTAAAACTAAGAGCCAAAGAAGCAGAAAATAGATACAAGAATTACAAGAACAAGCTAGTAACTGTTATAAGAATTCATAAAAAAAGAATATAGTAATTATAGTAATTTAATTAACCATAACAAAGATAATATGAAAGCAACGTGGAGAACATTACACAGTGTAACAAATAAGGTCAATGGAACATCAGCTCTTCCTGACCACTTCATGGAAGGAAACAAAGATAGACATGATGTTAATAAAATATCAAATTAATTTAATTCTTTATTTGTGAATGTAGGTCCAAGACTAGCTGAGAAAAATTGTGAATAGTATTTTTCTCGGCACAGTAAAGCAGGATGAAATTATTGATATTGTAAAAAGTTGTGAAAGCAAAAAATCTAGGGACTGCAATGACATGGACATGCTAATCATACAGATCATAATAGAAGCTGTAATTAAACCATTTACTTACATTTGCAATTTATCAGTTTCCACTGGGATATTTCCCAAGAGGATTAAAACAGTCAAAGTCATTCCACTATACAGAAATGGTGACAGGCATGTCTTTTCAAATTACAGACCGGTATCTTTGCTTCCACAGTTTTCAAAGATTCCTGAAAAATTATCTGTTAACAGACTGGAAAACTTTCTAAACAGGTACGATATTTTGAGCAGTCCTCAGTATGGGTTCAGGGCAAATCACTCCACATTAATGGCACTTATGAATCTGACAGAAGAAATAACCATAGAAATAGGCAGAAAACAGTTTTCTGTAGGCATTTTTGTAGATCTGAAGAAAGCTTTTGACACCATAAACCACACCATTCTTGTTAAAAACTTTACAAATATGGCATCAGAGGGGTGGCACATAAATGGGTAACTAGCTACTTAGAGTACAGAAATCAGTTAGTCCAAATAATGTCAAATCAGACATTCGCAATATAACTTGTGGAGTGCTTCAGGGGTTGGTTTTGGGACTAAAGTTGTCCATTTTATGAATAAATGACATAACAAGTGTCAGAAAAGGCAAAATGTATTTATTTGCTGATGACACCACCATTTTATATCAAGGGGATCATTTAGAAAGACAACTGAAAACTAGAAAAGCAATTTCTGAGGAAATTGCGCTGTGAATGCAGTTTAATTATGTTTATGGATAATTTATTTGAATGAGCGTCTAAATTTCTTTAGTTCCACTTCAATAGTTGCTGTGAATGCAGTTATGGTTGAATGAAGTCTTAAATAGCTTGCGCTGAAAATGCAAATGCAGAATGCTGAATTAGCCTGCCATGAACTCTTGGATGAAAGGAATTAAATTGATGAATCATTGAAATGGATAAATTAATTTAAAGTTTAAATGGTTGCATCTATTCAAAAATTAAAGGAATGAATTCAATCTTAAAGAACATGTATGAAAACAATGACCTGACCGAGGGAAAATGAAAGTCTGATCTCTTAAACGCTGTTAAAATGTAATTCTGTGTGTCCTGTGTGTGAGTTTTTAATCATGTAAGCCTGTCAGCTAAGGCTCATCTGAAGCCATATGCTGCCATGGTGATCATTGTTTACCAACTGCCATCACAGAGCTGGTGGAGTCTGGCGGTTCCCAACACATTTCCACTGAAATCAGGGTGTTAAAGTGTCTGCAATTCTAACAAAAAATAAAATTAATGAATCATGAAGCATGAATCATTGTAATGGAAAAATGGATTTAGAGGTTTGAATGGCTGAATGAATTCAATAACTAAAGGAAGGAATTTAAGATTGAAGAAAAAAATCATAAATACAACATATACTGTCAATGCATTACTGCATTCACAGCAATAATAAAGAATTCCGTAACAGAAGAACATATGCTGTGAATGCATTACTGCATTCACAGCAACTACTGAAGTGGAACTAAAGAAATTTAGATGCTGATTCAAATAAATTATCCCTAAACATAATTAAACAAACTTCATGATGTTTAGTAACAAAGTAAATGGTCAATGGACTTGAGCTTATATAGCGCTTTTCTAGTCATGGACCACTCAAAGCTGCTGTACACCACAGGTTACACTTACCCATCCACACCCATTCGCTCTCACATTCACACACTGATGGATCCGATCTTTACTATGACAGCTATCCATCAGTACATCTAACACAGTCACGCCCTTTCATACCCATTCACACACCACTGACGCAGCAGTGGGAGCAACTAGGGGTTAAGTGTCTTGCCCAAGGACACATCGCCATGTGTCGCCCAGAGCTGGGCTTGAACCTGCAACCTTCCGATTACCGACCAAACGCATTCTCCAAGTATAGTATGACATTTTACTGTTACATTCTGTATTTCAGCTCTATATTTCCACCACCTTAGATTTTCTTGCTTCACTTCAATCGGAAGGTTGCAGGTTCAAGCCCAGCTCTGGGCAATGATAAAGAATTCTGTAACAGAAGAACATATGCTATGAATGCATTACTGCATTCACAGCAACTACTGAAGTGGAGCTAAAGAAATTTAGAAGCTCATTCAAATAAATTATCCCTAAACATATTTAAACTGCATTCACAGCGCAATTTCCTCAGAAATTGCTTTTCTAGTTTTCAGTTGTCTTTCTAGGAGGAGTAATCAGAATTTAAAAGGATTTGAAATATTTCTAAAGCTGAGGGTTAGAACCTCACTAAGGAACAAAACATTATAGTCAAAGGTATCTCCTATGGAACAACTTGGACAGGCATTTCAAAGAAGCCAAAACCCTGGGTATCTTTGAAAAGCTTTTCAAAACCAACACATAGACAGATCAAGGGAATCACAGACATTCTAACCCCTGTCTGATAGTGGGTTTTTTGAGTCTTGTTAGTTTTTTCTTACTTTCTTTTATCTGGGTGAAACTGAGTTTGTGAATCGTTTTGATTTGCGTTTTGCTCTAAGGTTAATATGGCATACGGGCCAAAAAGTGTAATTTTTTTTGTGTGTGTATTGAAAAGTTTTTAAAGTTTTGTGAGAGAAGGGACAGATACAATAAGATTTTTTCTTCTTTCTGCTCCTTTTCATTCATTTCAGATTTCTCTTATATTTATATTGTATGTATTCATCTTTTTATACAACAACATAAATGAATTAAAGATCAACAAAACTAATGTGGACAACACATTCATATTATTTAAAAGGGTGTGTTTTTTTCAAAACCGTCAGATGTCAACATCCGATTTTCGGCTGAGACAGTGCTTCATTATGCACATGAGTTAAGATTTGTTAATATTAAACTCAATCCTTACATCGAACCCCAGAATACTTTCTATTCGAGATGCCAGGTAACTTAAACAAAAACACAGCAGTCCAGATGAATTTGAAAGAGCAGGGATGTATCAGAGACCAGCTGTGGTCTGCTGCTCTCTGCTGGTCTTGGAAAGACTTACCAAGTGACAGAAGAGGGAGGAGAGCTGAAGACCTTGCAGTGCATCATTGCTCCTCTCCCCTCCACAGCAGAGTAATCCTCTCCCTCTTTGGTCAAAATGATAGGAGGCAGGTCTGTGAACAGCACACAGCAGAACAAAGTCATGTTTCCAGATTTATTTAGTGGCTCAAGACACTCATGCACGTGTGTGTGCTTGTCAAAATGTGTCAATATGAAAATGAAATTAAAAAAAGGAAATGAGAACAATCATTTCACTGAATGCACGTTCCTTATCGGTTTAGCCAAAGCTCCTCAGTAAATGAGAAAGTGTTTACAAAGGCAGCACCTGGGACTTAACATGCATTCAGACACTCCCCAGCTTTATTAACTCCTGTGTCACCAGAACAATCTCACGACTTTAGAACACATAGACAGAAAACATATTCCATCCTGTCATTTTTAATCTGCTGTACAGCAGCATGCGTTTGAGTCACATCTCTAAAATCAGTATGGAGCGAAAGAGGAGAGTGTCAGCATACTAACACCAGGGAACTTGGATTAGTCGCCTCACAGGTAGATCAAATTTCCTGAATTACAGAGAACAGATTGTAGAGAGCCCTCCTTTTCTCTCTTAGCATACACCAAGACACTGCTCCTCACAAACATGCCGTAGCAGCCAGCAGTCACTAAGTGACTCAGTGCAAAGTCTGACACTTCCTTGACATGGCAGACCAAACATATTTCACAACAAAACCTCAAGTTTGTGTCTGGAGGTGTTTGGTGAAGACGTGAAGGTGAGAAGTGGTAACAAACTGTTGTCTTACTCATAATCATGATGTTCGCATTAGACAGAAGGGTTCCATGTCTGTTGGAGGCCTCACACTGATAGACTGCACTGTCAGATGCTTTGGCATTATGGATGGCTATGGTGTTGTCAAACACCTTTCTGTTGGCAACCGGGACTTCTGTAAAGGAACACACATGGGTTAGTGTGGCTCAAGTGTTGGAAAATTTTATGAAAAACTTTGTAACTTGTATCAAAACAAGTTGTATTAAAATCATTTTATCTATTCTTCAGCAACTTAGAAAAAACGGTTTCGTTTTTTTTCCGACCATAGACTGTATATAGAACAGACATTGTAGCTCCGCCTTTATTTATCCCAAAGGGAAATTCAGGATTGTTGTAGTTCAGATTGTGTTCAATAATAATAATGATAACGATAATAACAATAATTAATTCTGGACTTTGTTCATGAGGCTGATGGCTGCTGGCATGAATGATCTTCTATACCTCTCAGTCTTACATCAGACCCAAAGAAGCCTCTCACTGAACACACTCTTCTGTCTCATCACCGTGTTGTGGAGAGGGTGTGAAGAGTCCTCCATTATCTTCATCAGCTTGTGCACTATTCCTTTTTAGACTATCAGCTCCAGTGGCTTCAGAGTTACTCCAAGCACAGAAGCAGCTTTCTTGATCAGTTTGTTGATTCTCTTCAAGTCTCTGGTTCTGATGCTGCTGCCCCAGCAGATCACTGCAAAGCCGATTGCACTTTCAACAACAGACTTATTGAAGATGTGCAACATTTTGGTACATACGTTGAAAGATCTCAGCTTCCTTAAGAAGTAGAGTCTGCTCAGACCTTTCTTGTAGATGTACTCAGAGTTGCATTTCCACCCAAGTCTATTGTCCAGCTGAACTCCAAGGTACTTGTATTCCTCCACCACCTCTACCTCCTCTCCCAGGATGGAAACACATCTATGTGTATTCTTGAAGTCAACAATCATCTCTTTTGTTTTGTTGGTATTCAAGATGAGATGATTGTTACCGCACCATTTTGCAAACTGACCAACCAGTTCTCTGTACTCTGCTTCCTGTCCATCACTGATACACCCAATAACTGCAGAGTCATCAGAGTGTTTCTGCAGATGACATGACTCTAAGTTGTACTGGAAGTCTGCGGTGTACAACGTGAAGTGGAATGGTGAAAGTTCCTTGTGGTGTTCCCGTGCTGCTGACCACCTTCTCAGACGCACAACTATTCAGTCTCACAAACTGCAGTCTGTTTGTGAGGTAGTCATAAATCCAGGTGGCTATGGAGGTATCCACCTGGAATCCATGGAGCTTCTCACAAAGCAGAGCAGGCTGAATCGTGCTTAAAGGCAGTTGAGAAGTCAAAGAACATGACCCTCAAAGTGCTGCCTGACTGGTCCAGATGAGAGTGGGCTCTCTGAAGCAGGTAGATGATGGCATCTTCAACCCCAAGCCCATTACAATATGCAAACTGTAATGGGTCTAGAAAGGTGTTCACCTGCTTGTTGAGGTGAGCCAGTAGGAGTCTCTCCAGGACTTTCATGATGATAATGAGATGTCAGGGCAACTGGTCTGTAGTCATTTGGTTCAGCAGGTTGTGGTTTTTTGGGCACTGGAACAAGGCAGGATGTTTTCCACAGCACCGGAATTCTTTTCTGACTCAGGCTGGTGTTGAACAGGTGCTGAAGAATTGGACATAACTGTTTTGTGCAGGTCTTGAGAACTCTGGGACTGACACCATCTGGACCTGCTGCCTTGTTCTGGTTCAGTTTCTCCAGTTGTTTCTTGACTTGATTACAGGAGACAGAAAAAGTGGAGGAGGAGGCAGTGGAGGTTTCAGGAGGTCCTGATTTGGATGGAGATGAGACTTTATCCATGTCCTTGACTGAGCTGCAGGGTGACAGAGTGGGGCAGTGACATGAAAGCTGTGGGTTCAGGGAGGGTGTGTGGCCTGTTGGGTTTGAGGCAGGAGGTGAGCTGAACCTATTGAAGAACATGTTCAGTTCACTAGCTTTGTCCAGACCTCTGTCAGTTTGATCCCCCTTTATCTTGAAGCCAGTGATCTTCTTCATTCCTGACCACACATCCCTCTCGTTGTTTTGCTGAAGCTGATTTCCAACCTTGTCCTGTAGTCCTCGCACTTCTTCATTTGTGTTTTCAGTTGTTTTTGTGTTGACTTCAATAACTCCCTGTCTTCATCCCTGAAGGCTTTCTTTTTGATGTTCAGCAGCTTTTTCAGGTCACTGGTGATCCAGGGTTTGTTATTGGGGAAGCACCTCACTGTTCTTGTTGGAATGATGCTGTCCACACAGAAGTTTATAAAATCTGTCACACACTCAGTCAAGGTGTTGATGTCATCTCCATGTGGTTCACAGAAGACACTCCAGTCTGTAGCCTCATAGCACCCTCTCAGAGCATCATCAGCTTCATTAGACCAGGTTTTAATTGTCTTTCAGATGATTGGTTGTTGCTGAACGATGGGCTTGTAGGAGGAGGTGAGAAGAACCAGATTATAGAATAGAATAGAATAGAATAGAATAGAATAGAATAGAATAGAATAGAATAGAATAGAATAGAATAGAATAGAAAATACTTTATTTATCCCCGAGGGGAAATTCAGGAGTCACCGCAGCATTTAAGAAAACAAAAGTAAGAAAGAGTATATAAAGTGCAAAAAGGTCCATAAGAAATTAGATGACGACATCCCGTCCACCACTTGTCCACCACTCTCCAGCCCAGCCAGTCTCCACCTCCACAGGGTCCAGGACTGAGCCTCCCCAGCAGTCCGTTCAGTCTCTGTCTCCTGGATCCTGTCTGCCCACAGCAGGCGAAACTCCTCCAATGTGGCGCCAGCGTCCGATGTCAGCTCCGTCAGCCACGTCCGTAAACAGCACGATGCCACTGGGTTAGCACAGCTAGCTCGTCCAACCCCCGGGGCTAGATCCCACGTTCCCAACAACGGAAGGACAGGTCCATGTCGTCACCTCCCAGCTCACATCCGAGAACCAGCACGTCGTCCTCACCTCCTCCTCCTCAGCTCGAGGGAAATCATCAAGCCCTACACTACACTAGTTAGCATTGACATGCAACAGGCTGCTAACAGCTAATTTTGCATGTAAACAATGCAGCCATGGTTACATGTAGGATCTCCAGACAAACACAGGAGAAAAGTAGTAAAAATATCTCCGAAGCCACAAAAAGTTAGGTGTCCGTGACCAACAATGAACCATACAACGTGATGATCCACTCCAAATACAAAGATGATGAAAAAGAGACGACAAAAATTACAAGAAACGGACAAAGACGGGAGAGCTGCTGCAACAGGCAGCTACTTGGGCAGCGCCTAGCAATGAATGAAAATGAGATTATGGTCAGATCTTCCTAAAGGTGGCAGGGCAGAGGCGTTGTATGCATTTTTCACATTTGCATAGAATTAGTTCAATGTTTTGTTTTCTCTTGGAGCAGCTGACAAACTGGTGGAATGTTGGTAGAGTTGCAGAGAGGGAGATGTTGTTAAAATCTCCAGAGATCGCCACAAAAGCGTTTGGATGTTGTGTTTGGTTGTCACATCGCGGGCAGTACCAGGTATTATATAAACCATTACCAGAATAACACATGATGATGATGATGATGATGATGGATCACATGATGTGAGAAACATTTCTACCAGGTGTATGTATTTTTCAGAGTTTGACCACAGCTCATCTGGAATGACTGGGGAGACAGAGTTTTGACCTAAACTGCAGCCCGCCACCAGGGTGAGCAGTTTATGCGGCCACCTCACTTCAAGCCAAGCCAGATAACGTTTTTCCAGTCTATGGTTTAAACTTCAGTAAAACACCTGCGCCCATGCAAACAAGACTGCATGAATGAATTACTGTTGCACTCCACATAAAAATATGATAACAATAACACCAATAATGATGGAATTTCTATAATAATAATAATAATTATTATTATTATTATTATTATTATTATTATTACTATTATTATTATTATTATTATTACTATAAATTAATATTAAGAGGAAAAATATATAACTATTAATGTTAGATACTTTTTTTTCATTTTTTTTCCAAAATCCTATCTAAACTCAACTTATCGCTTGCAAAAATGAGTCAAGTTATATTTTTAGATTTTATTTCCAACATAGGGGCTGCACGGTGGCACAACAGTTAGTGCTGCAGCCTCACAGCAAGAAGGTCACCAGCTTGGATTCCAGCTTGGCTGGTGGGCCTTTCTGTGTGGAGTTTGCTTGTTCTCTCTGTGCATGCATGGGTTCTCTCCGGGTACTTCAGCTTCCTCCTATGATTATCGGGTTAACTGGTCACTCTAAGTTGTCTGTAGGTGCGAGTGTGTGCGTGATTGGTTGTTTGTCTGTCTGTGTCAGCCCTGTGATTGACTGGCGACCAGTCCAGGGTATACCCCGCCTCTGACCCAATGACAGCTAGGATAGGCTCCAGCCACCCGCAATCCTGAACAGGATAAGCGGTTTAGAAAATAAATGAATGAATGAATGAATGAGTTTCCAACATACTCTGCAGCTCCCTCTAAAGACCCAGTATGCAACAGTGCTGCTCCTTAAACCTGCAGATATTCACTCAGTCAGCTTTGTTTATGAGCCAGAGCTGTGGGTTTACTTTTTGATTGTTTTTTTGTTTGTTTTTTTTTTGTTTTCCCTATGAAATGTTCATTTTGAAAAATTCATGACTACTTGTTTGTACTTTAAAAAGTAATTTTCACCCGAAGCAAAGTCATTCGACATGGTCTAATTCTGTCTTTTATTGGATATCTCATTTGTGTCCAATTTCATGGACTTTCAAGGACACAGTGAGTGCATACTTGAGAGCTTTGAGCATTGCAGCACAGATTCCTTCACCCTCTCCCAAGATCTTGTATCCACTACCTCAAAATCCACGTCTGAACACTCACATCATGGTATAACAGTATTTAAAAATATTATAAAAGGAAAGTAGGAACACAACAAAGTCAAGAGTTTTTACACATTTAAAAGAACAGGAGGGCTGGAGGAACCAGCTGCTGTGAAACTGACCCTGTATTGGAACCCCATTCACCCTCCATGTTATAGTTGGCTGAGGATTTCCACTGGCGGAGCATTTAATGTACACATCTGAACCAATCATGTGCAGCTGACTCTCAGGCTCAGACACCCACTCTGGAAGACCTGGAAAGACACGATCATTGGTGTTTTATCAAAGTGATCATGGTACAGAAAACACTGAACATCTTCAAATCTCCTGGCCATCCAAAGAGCTTTTACACTACATGTCCAATTCACAATTTACTACACATTTATAAACTGAAGGCATAGGCTGCTGTGTGAAAAGGCCAGCAGTATTAACAAATCAAATTCACACACTCATACAACACTGACTATGCCAGGAACTATCTGGGGTCAAACATTTTGCCCAATTATGCTTTAACATGTGGACTGTGGATGCTGGGATTGAACCTTCTTATAGAGAAAAGACTTATTAACACAGAGCTGGTAAAATAAAAAATAAAAAAAAATGATCATTTAACTCGTTATACCACAGAGCTGGAGTCAGTGCTTAAACAATACAAGAAAAGCATGGTGGAGTAAACACAAAATTACAGGTGACATCCTGTTTGAAAAGTAATGTTTAAAAAACTGAATGGCTTTAAAACAGCTCCACTGTAAGCCTTTCTACCGGGTCCTCTAAACTAAACTCTAAACCTCAATAAATGAATAAATAAATAAAACACACACTAATGAAAAAAACCCCTCAAACACTGCCTGAGCTAACAGGTCCACTTAGCAGAAAAGTTGAGTTGTACTAATTACAGCTGACAAAGCAAGGTTTTAGTTAGTATATTCTAGATATTCCTTGAAAAGATTTTAGATCAAATTGTGATTCAAATCAGACATATTCCTCTACTTAAGTCATAGAAATGGACCTCTCCACCCTCTGCCTTAGCTGTTTTGATCCAAAATGCAATGTTTAGCAAAACACTTAGTTCTTAACCACTTGTCATGATGAGGGGAGAAATCTCTCCCTTAGAAAAACTCAGAGTGAAACATGTGAAAAGTCAATCATTTTAGGTTGGGGATGAAATGTTAGAGACTAAGGGCTCTAATTTCGTGGCACAGCACAGGGGTCGCAAGCCTGGCGCACCCCGCGCAGTGTTAATTTTGTGCCAAAAACATTGCAGAAAGTGCACTGAAAGCTCACCAGCTCCAACTCGGTCTGTCCTCTGCGCAAAGCGGAGCGCACCCTCCTCAGCTGTAATTTGGTGACAGGCGCACATGTGTGCACATGTCAACAAAGTCTCAGAGGCAGGTTTCCAGAGTGTCAGGCACATTTTAATGCAGTAAACAATCACACCTACCACACTCACCTTCTACAGTCACTGTGAAGTAATGAGAAGCTTCACCAAGCGCATTCTTCGCCTTGCACATGTACTTTCCACTGTCTTCTTGTTCAACTTGCTGCACAATCAACAGTTTCCCATGATTCTCCAGTTTTGCTGTAATTGGAAGTTGATTACCCACCTTCACCCACTCGACCTGTGGAGTTGGACTAGCAGGAAAAAGGGAAAAGTTACAACACATGACAAACACAAACTAAATGTTCTGCAGTGTGTTTAGAAAATAAAAGATAGATGTTTAATTCAACAAAAAAGTGCACAGAAATGAGTCAGAATATAACTAAAACTAAATAAGATGTTCACTTACAACCCCTCAGCAATGCACTCCAGTTTCAAATCCTCTCCTTTAATAAGCTGTACCTCTGATTTGACACCAGAGGGTGTCAGAAGAGAAGGTCTCCTCTTTGGGATGGCATTCGCTGAGGAGGAACAATAGAGACTGAGGTCAAAATGAAGCAAACAAATGCAGACTTAGGTGTAAATAAACAACATAAAGGTGCTTCATCATAAACAGTTACACCTTACCTGATTCAGAACTAAAATCACTTTTCCCTGGAATAAGCAAACAGAAACAAGAATAAAATCACAACATGAAGAAGAAACAGGACATCTTTAATGCTTCAGTGGCTGTGAATACGAATGCTGATAAACATGTTTGTAATGAAGTGACACCCACTGGTCTTAACAATGACAGACATTGCAGTCTTCTGAACAATGGTTCTGATTCTTGGGAAGGCGGCAAAGCAGCAGTAGTCTCTTCTGCTGTCCTTTTCCACAGCATGGGAGAAGTAAAGGTCCCCATTTAAGCCCATTGATACTCTCTCATCCTGTTCTATGTGCTGAAGACCTAAGCAAAGAGATAAGGACTGTGTTTGGATGTTTTTGTTTTTGGTCCTTAAGCAAGATGATCCAGACTCCCTTTAACCACATGGGGAGAAGGAACATGTCTGACATAATTTCTTGTCTGATGAACAAGAACTCAACATAGCGAAAGAAAGATAGACAAATCATAAATAGAAATACAATTTTTAAAAAGAAAATTTTAAAAAGGTTCTTTTAATCTATTAGTTTCACTTACCAATGGTCATCCAGTAGATCTGCAGGGGCGGTATTCCTTTAGGTGGATCACATTTTAATGTAAAAGGCTGGCCCTCCTCCACAACGACAGGGTCCAGTGTCTCTTTAGGAAACTTTGGGACATCTAGTTGAAAAACAGAGAAGATAAAAAAATAAAATTCAAAAATCCAGACCAACTTTCAGTTCTTCCAATCTCCATTAGATGGCAGTAATAGCATTCTCCACTTTAGCAAGAGGCATGTTAGAATTTACTCCCAATCACTCAGTAGTGATCAGTTCTGAGCCTGCAGAAACAAACAGCTAAATAACAATAAAACTACCAACAAATACTGTGTTGCTACCATCTGAGCTGATTGCCAGCCAAATATAAGCACATTAATTTTGCAATTAAATGCAGCTATAGAAACAAAAGAGAGGCAAATTCAGCCACTGCTGACCCCGTTATACAGCTATGGATGAGAGGGCCAGGGTGCTCTGGAGCCTCAATGACTTTCTGCCACATCCAATACAATAAACAGCCAGCAGTGAAGAGGTTCAGTCAAGTGTTAGCCCTAAATCGGTCTGAAAGTACTGTAACTGAGCACCACCACACACACACACAAACAAACACACACACACACAGATGTATGTTACTCACGGGGCACTATGAACTCAATCCTTTTGGATATTGCAGTCCCCAGCTTGTTTGAGGCGAAGCAGCGGTAGATTCCCTGGTACTCTGTAAGGTTTTCATTGTTAGGTATCACAAAGGTCCCAGATTCCTCCTCTTTCATCAGTCGTGGGTCCAAAGATGGCTCAAAAACCTGCCCATTCTTCGTCCATGTGTATCTTACAGAAACAAAGCAGGTGTTGAAATTTCAGAGCCGCAAACTGCAGCATGCTCCTGTTTGAAAGGCCTGCTGAATGCAGCATGGTAATTTGCTAGTTATGTTTTATTAGCAAATCTCTCATCCCTTCATCCAAAGAAAGGCTCGGCTTGGTACTCACTCTGGCACAGGATTCCCTTTGGCTTCACACACCATGGAGAAGCTTTCATCAAAAGGGAAGGCGATGAGAGAACTAGGAGACTGAGCTGTGATGGTGGGCAGCTGCTCAACTGGGAAACAAACAAACAGACGTGACAGTGTGACAAAAACAGGCCTGGCGAAAGAATCCTGTTTTGACATCATTCTGAGTCAGAGGGCCCAACCTGTTTGTCCAGTAACTCCCTGTATGGCAAAGAGAGAACAACAACTCCAACACTGGAAGAGATTGACTCTGATATTTAGCATTTTTACTGATTTAAGCTTTTTTTTTACAATTAAAAAAGCGTTCTTCTTTTAATCCTTCTGCCATTTTATATGAAAACATGATGCTGCCGTGCAAAAAAAAGATCTCTATCATGTTACAACATGAAAAGTTTTTCTTAAATCAGCCCTTTAAGTTATTACAAAGATCCAAATCAGTACCTATAAAGGGAAACTTCTTCAGTTATTGTTACAATACAGCTTATTTATCTTATACCATAAACATGATAACTTATATTGTTGTAACACAAAAGGTTCAAGATAAAATGCTTTTACTTATATTGTTAAACTTGTGTATAAATAGGGGTTGGAGGGTTATTTACATAATTCGTTTAGATTCTATTTGATGCTTGAGTTAAGGCATGGCAGTTTATACAGTCCTCTGGTAAAGCAGAATTTAGCTGAAATATCAACAGGAGCTTCTCCTTGTTTTGGGCCGTGGTGATGCTAGTTCATTGCAAAAGACCATTTTAATAGCAGGAAATTTTTACATTACAACATAATACTTATGTGTTTTTCCTGGCATGGCAGCAATGAGCTTCTGTAGTTTAATGAAAAAAAAAAACAAAAAAAAACAAATGTTTAAAAAACTACAGGAGATTTGAACTCCTAGATTCTGAACCACCGACCTCAGATGTTTGGGATGGTATATGTGGAAAAGCAGAGTTCTATCCCAAAGCAGTGATAGCTTTAAATGTCGTGTATTAAACCGTTGAACTAATATTAGTTAACCCATATCGCACCTGTATTTAACATGGTAGTGATGTATTTTAACCACAGGTCATTGAATTAGTTTTTTATTTCTCCATTTCTGGCATGAAACTCTCTTTTTTCATTTGATCTTCATGGTTGTAAGAGCTGCGATACATGGAGAAAAAACCTTCAGGCTGAGAATTGATTGTACTGTGTGACAAGGTTTGAAGGGCAATGGAGAAAGTGCCATGAATCATTAGACTAGTGTTATGAATCGGTGAGTGATGACACATGAGAATCAGATCCAACACATATATCTACAGCAAAGCCAACACTGAGCCAGGAGATGAAAAGAGTCTCCTCTGATGTCTCCAAAGATGTTACTTAAACCAGCTACTGTGTGTCAAAGGGAACTTACTGTTTACATGACCTAAAAACTAGAAAATCCGAGGAAGCCAAGGGAGAATAAACAAAAAAAAGCAGTCAGCAGTTTGGGAATCCTCCTTTTATGTCACAAGCATGCTCTAAGTAAACCCTTTAAACACACAAGAGGAATGCAAAACAGAGCACTGATTAATATTCTGACATCTGAAGACCAAACTGCTTGAGTCTTTTTGGAAATACTGTTTGAACTGTTTTTATCAAGCCCTTCAGAGGTGTTAGTAAATAATTTAGATGTTTGACAGGAGTTTCCAGGGAAACAGGGAAACACACAGTTCAAAGATAAAAGAAACATGAATTCTGATACAAACAAGATAATAGCTATAAATTTATTCCGTTCACAGAACGCTGATGATTGTAATGGTTCCGAATGGTGAAATATTTATTCACTACTAAATTATTCAACCCTTCCTGTCTGATAGAGCACAAAGTTTAGATGAGCACAAGGTCCTTAAAGGTGAGCATCAATAACTGGGCAACTCCTCAAGGTGTGAATTGACAAAAGTAGCCTCTTAAATTAAACAAACATGAACTAACTCCTGCTGCTGCCCTCTACTTAACCCTTAAATTGACACTGGAACCACGAGGTTGACCTTTGTCAAGCCGCTATGTTGTTGTATTGAAAATTCAGAATTTTTTTTTTCTTTTTTTTTTGTGCTATATCCACATTCACTGAACTGAAATGTCAGTAACTGCCAAAATACGTGACTGCAATTATATCCACTGGGTGGCACCGCTATACAGAAGTATTATTATCTAAAAGCTGTTGGGGAAAAATAAAGTGATACAGAGCGGCAAGCTTCTCAGAAACCTCATGGAGAAGGAGTGAAAGTTAAGGGAAGAAAAAGGTTTTAAAGATTTAATTTCAACACACACTAACAATTTCATACTTCATGATCCTATTTTGAGGGGCATTAGTTAAGACTGGATTACATTTTCCGCATCAACATGGAAATGAGACCTGCAGAATCCACATATGAGAATGTGTGTGGCTTTTAAACTTTTTAACACCCCACACGACGTCCATTCCCAAACTGCTGGGGGTGGTGTATCGCAAAAACTAAGCTTGTGTAGAAGACATTATTAACACTGTTGATAACATTTTTTCTTTCGCCAATTCCTCTCTGCCAAGCAATTTCACTCCAGGAATTGTTCATCACACCGTTCATGGTGATCCCTGTGCAATGAAACATATAAATTACAGTATTTTCGTTTTTTGGACTCCAGGCGTTCCGATTCATTTGCCTATCTCTTTGCAGGAGTTACAAATTAACAGAGGTACATGACACGAAAATGTTTTTACTTCAAAAGGCAGCGCAAGGGGGCGAGGCTGCTAAAATGACGTCATTCGTCCACACGGCTTAGTGTGGATGCATCAAGCATATGCCAAGCTTAATGTTTATCTATGAGTCCTCAGCAAACATGGTCAACCACTCAGATGAGTTACCAGTTGAAGTAATTAGTATGTAGCCCCTAGACTGTATATAGAGTGGCCATTTACTATTGTATGGTTTTGAAGCCAAAATACCCCTGTTACGTTGTGCAGCCAGAGTCTGTGCAGTAGAGATCTGAGTGAAGTAGGTTGACAAAATTAATATATATTATTTTTCTTTTGAGAGTCCAATCTCTTCTAAGTTCTTCCTCCAGACATATTTTACAATCTCCGAAAAAATACACACGAATGGCAGCTGTCAATCATTGCTGAATGTGACAGAAACCCTCGTTTTATATCCTTTATATCTAATGGAAACAAAACTTTTCAGAAAAAAGCAACTTGGATACAAGGAAGCCAAATAGTATCTTCAAATCACCACAACAATCAGATGTGAGAAACACTTCTCCAAGGTTTATTAATTTTTTAAAGTCAAAACTTCAAAAAATTTGGCTGGGGAGAGATTTTTTTTAACTATACTGCAGCCAGCCACCAGGGAGAGCAGTTTTGTTATGACCTCACTTTGAACAGAGCAAGATGACGTCCATTTTTTATTACATTCTATGGTGTTGCCGAGCTGAAGTTGCTAATTTCTTATTCTGTACTTATTCTCAAACCATTACTTTTCATTAAATTAGTGAGCTTCACAGATGTAATCACATCAAAATGTTTGCCTACTTGTGAACACATTATACGTATAAACCCTAGTTTATACGTGTAAATATCTAAACAGTAGATTTTATACTTTTTAAGATCGAGCTGTCAGATTAACACATTATACAAATAAACACAGATTAATCTGGATCCCAAACCCGCAGGGCATTCAAAAACGCACTTATTTTCAAATGTCTGGCATTTACAAGCCATTTGTCCTACTTGGAAAAAGTGGTGTTCTCGTCAGATTTTTCAAATTTCCAACGGTCCCTGAATGTATCACACATGATGTCAGCAACATGCTTTGAACCGGGGGGCAAAGCAAGAGTGATTTTTTGGGGACTGTCGTCCACAGCTTGTTTATTCACACGTCCTTTTTGAAAATCTGCAGAAAATCAACCGTTTGCTCTAGCTCAATTCTGTAAAAAACAGATAATTCTACACCCTTTACTGGATTAAAAAAGCCCTGAATAATCAATATTTGTGCTGTATTTAAATCTTAAGAATTCTTTGAAAATTTGCTTCCATGTTTCAGCTTGGAGCTGCTCTGCACCAATGAGCAACAGTTTGTGTGTCCAGAGCATGTAAAACAGAAAATACTTAACTTTTCTTTGATCCAAGACTTAAATAAAGTGCTTTGTTCATAGTTCCCCACAGTTTTTAGCTTTTAGCCCTGGCTCTCCTGACATCATAGAAGTATAGAAGTTCATATTGAAGTGAAAATTGAGTCCACATCGAGTTAAAATGTGACAGAAGCAAAAACCGTCCTAAAATCAGATCAGCTTATCTTAGGTGCAGGAATGTGTAGATTTTGTAAAGATAGAACCATATATATACCTATATATATATGCCTATATATATATGCCTATATGCCTATATGCCTATATGCCTATATATATATATATATATATATACACACACACACACATATATATTTATATAACAGCTTCAATATGAATCTGTGAAACCATGTTAAACTTGATTTGCATATAACACCAACAATGACCCTAAACTGACCCTAAAATCAACCAGATTGTTGATTTTCACATCTGCTTCCTGATTGGATAATCTGATCAATAAAAGCTGAATTGTTGCTTAATGAAGAGACAGCAACAAAATTTTACTAATAAGTAACTTGTGGTGAATGGTTTTGATGAGGTGCATGTCAAAGGGTTAAAAAATGAAATAAATCTTTTCCAAGTTTATCAGGTCTGATATTACCCATTCTCTAAATCTCTTACATGTTGCCCTTTATAGATGATTATTTTAAACAATGATACACATGGTGTGCTGCTGCGTTTTATGCTTTATGATTGTTTTCTGGATATCTTAAGATTACAGTTTGAGGTATCTCTTTGCAGCCATTGAAACATAGAGCCTCGGTCATAAAACATAAATACTCACCCTCCAGTGGGATATTAATTGCTGTAGTCGTGTAGAAGGCACAAAAACAAGTAAAGAAGAACAGCACAGGGACAAATCTCAGGCTCCTCTGTAACCTCATGGTTTCTGGGTAAAGCTTCCACATCCTTGAGCTGTGAACGAGTGGTCTCTTCTATGTTCTCAGTTCATTTCTATGGAACACCAAAGATGTGGCACCTGTGAGGGAAGCACAGATGAAGAAGGCCCCATGAATCCACCCACGCACAGGCAGACAAAAAGACAAACCCCAAACACAACAAATTCCCGTGACTGGAGGCCCCACTGCTTTGGGCTCAGCCAGGCGTAACCAGGTACAACTCACATTTTCATTGGCATCAACGGGGACTGCTTGCTCAATTTTAGTTGCAAGAATAAAATATCCTCAAAATAGCATCTTTTTCTCTCCCCTGGGACTTAATTTGTTTTATAGTCAGAACTCTAAAGAATTTTGAAGCAAAGGATGCATTGTTAAAGGAAAATAATAAAATGATAAATATACCCAAGTATAGCAGGTGTTCAGCATTATGAGAATGTAAGGTATTTATTCAAAATCCAAGGAAAGACCAAAACCCATATACCCAACAAATTTCAGATAATATTCAGGAGGTGTCATAATAATGTTTTGATCTGTGCCTGTATGCTTCTGGTTAGAAGGACTCCAGAAGATTAACAATGCTGCAAAAAGATGTATCCAACATGGCAGCAAATAGTGCCAGAGGGCTGTTCGGCATAAACAGCACTCATAGTCAACAGTCAGATGGAGTAAGCTGTCTGCCCTCCACTGACAGGCTGCAAATAACAGAGCCCTGGATCATTTTCCAGCTAACAGGCCAGAGTAACGAGCTCATGATTGGTCTGGAGAGCAGAATAAAGAGGACTGGAAAGAGCAGGGCAATGGAATTACGGTGTCTGTAGCAGTGCTACACGGTGTTAGTTAATTGCGTTTTCTCGTGCTGGCGTTGACACAGCTCAGCAGGCCATGCTGGAGTAATTAGCTCAACAGCTAAGACACAATGCAATAACAAAAAAAAAAAAACATTAGAGCCACACATTAAAGTTCAATTCTCAGGTTGTTTGTCCACAGAGAGCCATGTTTGTCTGAACATACAATGAATATTATACTGTCAATGAAGTCAGTGTAGCTACAATTACAGTAATAATGATGATTAGGCATTCAGTTAAAAGTCCTGTACTCATGGTGGATTAAGATAAGACCCCTTATCTTGTCTTGATGTTGGGTTTCTGCTAATAAAAATTGTATTAAGTTTTACGGATCTAGACCTGTAAATGTTTTTGTAAAGTGTCTTGAGGTAACGTTTGCTATGATTTGGCGCTATACAAATAAAGACTGATTGATTGGTGCTGAGCAACTTCTAAAACATGTTATTAGGATACTTTCTCCATCCCTCTGTGAACTCATACCTCAGAAAACTGATTAATCCCCTGTTCAACAGGTGTTTGGAACAGAATGAGACATTAACACTAGGGGTGGGCGATACATATAGCGTACAATATTATCCATAATGTTACATTATCAAGTATTATTGTTTTGAACAAAACAGACAGTGCAAAGATGGCAAAGGAAAGGTGCTTGAAAGTCCTCATTCACTGAATGCTTGCTTCAGAGGCCAATTAGTGGACAGGGTTCAGTCACATGAATCAGTGGCAACCAAAACACTAGATGGTCGCACATGGAGGAAACATTCAAGAGTCTCTCGTCTCAGTGCACGATTTAATAGCGAGGAATGGGTCCATGTCCCTTGACTGGAAATGGTTTGGAGTGAGTGTTGCATCTTCACAGAGAAGGTGTTGGGAGAAGTTTCTTCTGGTGGAATATGGAATGAGCTTGTCTTTGTGTAAATGCGCACACGTGTTAGTGTGTCTGTGAACGCGTTGGGGCAGAACTTCACCCTGCGCGAAACAGAGCGAGGAGAAATGTGAATGCAACGATGTACAAATGACATCCTGTCTTGTAAATTAGATGAATAATACAAGGCCATTTAGTGTGTTAAATAAAAAAAACAAGGTATAAGGTATTATGAGAGCGGTAACTTTTAATCATTATTATTATTATTTTATTTTATTTTATTTTATTTCATTTATTAGTTTATTTCAATCATATTTAAAAGTATACAAACCAAAGCGACACCATTGAACACCATAGCCCATCAATAAACCTGTGTGTATATATATTTATAGGTTTATTGATGGGCTATGCAGAATTTGTCCTCAAGAAATCTTTTGTATTTTCTTCTGTTCTTTTTTGGATATTTTCCTCAGTTCTATGTTATTTCGATTCTTTTTTTGGATAATTCATTATTCATTGTTGAGATTGTGTTTGACTTTTCATTTTGCTCTGGTATAATTGTTGTACAGTAAGATGGTTAGGCACATATAAGCCAAGTAGCTTCAGCCTAAACCTTTTCGGTCAACCTGGTGTTCAATGGTGTCGCTTTGGTCTGTAAACTTGTAAATATGATTGAAATAAACTAATAAATGGAATGAAATGAAATACATTACGACATTAACACCCGCCAACCAACCAAATGCGGGTGAATTTCTGCTGTGGCTGGTATCACTGCCACTTGCCACTTTGGAGGGTTGAATTTTTAAATTGTAGTTTTCTACATTAGTAGAATTAGTAGGGGTCATTCACATTTAAAAAGGTTGTAAATCTTGTTTAAGCAAACTTTTGCATTTCCACGTCAACTTTAATCATATTACACATAATGCTGAGTGGCTAGTAACTCTGTGAAACCACTAGCCACAGTGGCTGGTGAGCAAAAAAAGTTTATGTCATATAGTTTATGTGTATATATATTCATATATATATATATATATATATATATATATATATATATATATATATATATATATATATATATATATATATATAGATAGATAGATAGATAGATAGATAGATAGATAGATAGATAGATAGATATAGATATAGATATAGATAAATATATATAGATATAGATAGATAGATATAGATATATACACCTATACACATACATACTAGCAGGCGCACAAACATACACACATATATAGGCCTGTACACACATATGTATATGTATATGTACATAGACATCATATACATAAGCTTTTTTTTCATCAGAACACACCCACACACCCACATCCCAATATAAAGCATTGTTTGAAATGCTTTAAAAATGGCTGTCAATAATAAAAGGGAGACAATGAGGGACACAAAAGGAATATGTAAGGCGTACGTCAATCATCCTGGAAGACAAGAGAGTAGTTGTCAGATGGCTGATATGCAGCCGCCTGGCTGAATACCACCTCAGTGAACAACCAATGAGAAGTTACTGAGATAAACTCAGTGCTGCTTTATTTAGCAAATAAATAGCAAAGAACTGATCTTTACCTGATACTGACTAAGGAAACAAGTTACTTCCTTCAGCACTGTCTACATCTTGTTATACTGTTAAGTACTGGCTTAGGGTCCAAGTGCAGCCATTCAAGTTCACTGCACTGGGGTTCTTGAGCTGGCACCATCTGCTCTTTCTCACTCAAAGAAAACAGGCAGAGAAGTGTTGGCCTACAGTAGTTTAATGTGCAAGCCTGTAATAGGATTAAGCAGATCCTCATCTTGTCAGGCTGGATTAAATATTTTCTCTGCTAAAGACCTCAGATGGAAAGAAGGCAACTCCACACTCCTCTCTCAGTCCTAGTAATGCCTTCAATGATTCCTGTTTGATTATTCAAGAACAAGTGAAGCAGCAGCCAAACTGATTAACACTAAGCTACAACTGACTCTTTGCCTCTGATGCTCCAAATGGCTCCTTGTCTTTTTGTCCTTTAAAACACAAACTGCTAATTTAGATGGGAAAAATAATATATATCGCTTTCACACTTTCACACAGGTATTTTACAACATCCACCCATGTGCTTTCTTATTTATTTAATGAAATATTGATCATTTAAGACAAATAAAAGTAAGATGCTCATTGAGACTAGGACAGAAGCAATATGAGATAACATGCTTCTCTAAATGAGATTTGGTTTGATTTTACACCTCTTCAAAATCCATGACACCTCATTATGTTGTTCCTCGGGGTCCATAGCTCTGACAGAATGAGGGGGCTATAGACTGGAGCTTGGCAGAGGACAGGCAGGAAAGTGTTGGGGCCTGAGTGGGCTAAGGGGGAGGGAGTAAGGACAGGCGCTCAAGTGTAGAGGAATTGGGCTCAGTCAGAGATAGATATTGAGCGGCTGATCTAATGAACTGTGTATTTGTGAACCCTGTGAACTAATGAAAGGTGACCCTCATGACCCTGCAGGATCTGTCCTCACTGGAGAGAGCAGAATGTATGAGCTCTGCAGAGACATTACAGCGGGTGGTGATCATGTCACTGCTGGAGTTTGACACCCTACCTAGAAAAGGAACAAGGTTCTAAACCACCAAAGATTTCATCTTTGTCATTTGTATTTTTTCCAAAAGCTTTGAATTTGTATTGAATTGAATTGAATTTGTGTGCTGTGTAGCAAGAAACTAGATCTTTTTGTCTAAAATATCAAGACGTCATGATGGTACATTTCTTCTATTATTTCAGCTTCTGAGACCATGGAGTCACAGCCTGTTTTTATGCAGGGATAGATGAATTCATTCATCCATTTTCTGAACCGCTTATCCTGTTCAGGATTGCGGGTGGCTGGAGCCTATCCCAGCTGTCCTTGGGCGAGAGGCAGGGTACACCCTGGACTGGTCAGTCACAGGGCTGACACAGACAGACAACCATTCACTTACACACTCGCACAATTTAGAGTGTTCAACTGACCTGATAAGCATGTTTTTGGACTGTGGGAGGAAGCTGAGGTATACGGAGAGAACCCACGCATGCACAGGGGGAACATGCAAAAACTCCCCACAGAAAGGCCCACCGGCCAAGCTGGGAATCAAACCAGTGACCTTCTTGCAGTGAGGCTGCAGCGCTAACCGTTGCGCCACCGTGCAGACAACTTGCCTTGATGAATTATCTAGATTTAATAATCCTGTATCCATGGTACATAAGGCCAGGCAGGGTACTAGTGATCTGCCTCTCTCCCTGTCTTTGGTCTGATGTTCCCCTGCAGGCAGCACACCTGATTGCAATTTGGGAATAAAGGTGCAGGGAGAGCTGACAGAGAGGCTGAGAAGGAAGGCACAGACATGTGTGCTCACAACTTTCAACAGCTGATTAGGAGTTTCAACCCTTTTATCCTTTTTCTTTCCCCCAAAGGTTTTCTCTTTTTGTTTCACCCAGTTTTGTAAATAGTTTAGTTTGGGGAGAGGTGTTGGCATGACGGCCCATTGCGGGGCTCGGTCAGCACCTTCCGCCTTCTGTTTCTTTTGACAGGGGTCCCCGGCTCCTTTTGGTTTGCTTGTCTATTTAAGTCTTTTGGAATTAAATGAAGCCTGTGGGTTAAATTTTCTTTTTTTTTTTCTTTTTTTTTTGTGGCGTCCTTCATTCTACATTATGGTTCCTTTCGTGAGCCTTCATTTCTATATTTGAGTTGAGGAGGCTGTAACAACCAGATAAACAGACTTTACCAAAGGTCCTCCATCACATGGCAATTAATTATGCAAAAACATGTTTTTGTTTTTGTTTTTAAAAAAAATGCCTCTAATAGACAGAGTAAGAGTCCCTGCTTTGAATATCCTTATATGTTTGAAGCAAAAGATGAGGTCTGAAAAAGTGTCCTGCACCTGTCTGCATCACAGCTAACAGCTTTTGGTTATTTTCCTTCTGATATGTTCTCTTTGAAGTCCCACAGGAGTGGCCCTCACCCAGGACAATAATCACATTAGAGTGTGATCCCCTCTGAGGAGCTGGCAGAGAGATGAATTCACGAGCTGGACAGCAGGGACTGGAATATTATTTTGTGGGATATGACACAGTGTCCTCCTCTCCACATTTGTTCACTTTGGTGTGACTGATGCTGGCAATATCCCTAGACCAAAGTGTGCTCCAGCAAGACATGATCGATGGCTCTCATATCCCAAATCCTCACCTGCACCAGAACCTTAAGCAATGTATTTCTGACACACACCAGGAGTTTCCAATCCGATAAATATATTTGTTGCTTTATACATACGTGTTCGCTGTGCATGTGGTTGACATCTTAATTTTCTGCATGTGAAATGAGAGGCTCTCTGCTGACTGTAATTCAAAATGATCATTTCCCACTCTGAGCCTGAGCCCTGCATCTGGACTTTATCACTCCTGGTCAGCTATTTGACACAGCTGTCAGATTTATGGCTCAGTTCCTGGGCTCCTCTTCGGGCTGGGGGATATATTCAATATACTCGATATATCGCAGGTTTTTGCACTTGAGATATATAAAATGATTATATCGCAATCATCGAGTACAAACAGCAACCGGAATGTTTTAAAAATAATAATAATAATCATAAATTGTATTTACATAGCGCTTTTCAGGAACTCAAAGACACTTTACAACAGTTTAAAATCAATACAAGCAATGAACAGAAGTCAAACAGAACAAAACAAAACAAAACAAAACAACAGTACAATCACAAATTAAAAGCTAATTTAAAAAGGTGAGTTTTTAACAGAGATTTAAATAAAGAGAAGTTGGAGCAGTTTTGGATTTGCGTGGAGAGAGAGTTCCAGAGAGTGGGGGCAGCTATGGAAAATGCTCTGTCCCCCCAGGTTCGGTGCTTGGTTCAGTGAGGGGGAGACAGGAGGTTGGTGTGTGAGGAACGGAGGTTACAGGAGGGAATGTGGTGGTGGAGGAGGTCATTGAGGTAGGAAGGGGCCTGGTGGTTGGGGGCCTTTATGGGCGAGGAGGAGAATTTTAAACTGTATGCGGAAGGGGACGGGAAGCCAATGGAGATGTTGGAGGACGGGGGTGATGTGGTCACGGGAACGGGTGCAGGTGAGGAGGCGTGCAGCAAAGTTTTGAATGTACTTTAGTTTATTGAGGACTTTGGATGATGAGCCATAGAGGATGCTGTTACAGTAGTCCAAGCGTGATGTGATAAATGCATGAACCAGTTTTCAGGCGTCAAAATGTAAATCTCTGGTAATTCACTCCTTCACTCTCTGCTGCTCAGCCGGTGCTGCTCTCACAGCGAGCACTGCACTCCCCCCATCCAACCCAGAGAAATTCTACTCCGTATGCGTGTTTTGGTATTAGGTAAGGAGAGAAGAAAGTCGCTTGCACCTCTCATCAGTTGTGGGTTGTGGGTTCCTGGGGCTTGAACACTAAAGTGTACTAAAGTGTATTTGGGTTTGCATTGCTGCTTGTATAATCCCTAATTCTCTCCCAGCTCTTCACAAAGAGAAACAAACGCAGCATGGTTTTAACTTTCACTTTTCGCTTTTCAACGCACTCTGCCCCCCCCGTTCAGTCGCGGCACTCAGCTGAGCACTACTCAAAACATGACAGAAGGCGAGTTGGATGCTATTTTACAGCTGAATACCAAAATACTGCTATTATCAGAAGACAAACCAAATGCAATACACTTCAACCAGACCCTATGCTCTAAGACAGAAGCCACTAGAGTCCTTTCAGCATGACCAACATTATCCAGGTAGCTGATGTATGGAAATTAAAGTCTCCAACCTTCATGATATTTTCAAACTGCAAAAATATAATATAATATATTATAATATAAAAAAAATGTAATATAATCGGCCAGTTGAATAAATTTGAATGAATTATTTTACTCGAACTAAAAATATTTAACTACATAAAGTTCTGTTTAAAATAAAAGGTTTGCTAAACTTTACCCGATTGAGAATTCCCCCTTTTTGCATTCAAATCTTAAAAATCCAACTAAAAGGTCTCCTTAAATCAAATGACATCAGTTTAATTACTGATGTCATTTTTTTTTAACATTAATAAAGTGATTCAGAGAAAAAATCAGAATATCCAGATATATTTTGTGTACTGAGGTATAGCCTACAAATATCAAGATATTGGATTTCGGCCACATAGTGTCGCCCTAGCCCCTCTGTCCTGCAATAGGGGCAAACTGAGGTTGTGCCAGCAGAAATGGAATGAGCCACAGACTCATCAAGCCATTTGGTAGTTGTAAGGTTTTTAGGTTCATTTAATGTGTACGAACTGAGAATCCACTGTCAGCATACTGCATGCTACAAGGTTAGAACATGTCCACTCTGATGACAGTTTGTAGGGACACAATTTTAAAGCAACAATTAAACATGTCACTCGTCGGCTCCTCTGACTCTTCAGCTCTAAAACTGTACTGCTTCCTAAAAATGTCATTTTTAATTATTTTCAGTCATAGATGTTTTCTATATTTGCTGAACACCAAAGAAATTCTCCAAAATTGTCTCCATGATACCAAACACGTCATGTTGGCATGTGAATTTGAAGCTTCCTGGTAGCAAAACAGCAGGTTCAAATTACAAAATGACAAAGTAAGAGCTCAGACAGAAGGGTGAATTATTTGTTAGTCTTTCTGTTGCACAAGTGATGGGGTACATTTCAAGTTTTTCAACTAAATATTAATCTCAGACAATGATCAATTTAACAGTGGGTCATTTGGGTGATGTTCCAATTTTACTTAATACAGAAAGTTAACATTTTTCATAATTTCTTTGGCAAAACATTATCATTATTATCATGTTTTGGAATTTGCAGTTTTTGTGCTGTCCAATTTCTTAAATGTGATACCCATAAGAAAGGTTTGCTTCCAGAGAAAGTTTTCTCTCTTCCTGTCCTGTTAACTGTGTTACTTAAGAATTTTACTTAATAATGTTAAATTATTTGAATAGAAGACTGAACTATAACTCTAAAAGTGTAATATGGATTTGTGTTGAAATATGTCACAGCTGTTGTCCATAACACAGTTGACAAATTAATGAAACTTTTTTTTCATTGTTTATATATTTAAGAATGCATTAGAGCTGAAGTTTGCCAATTTATAAATTTAGTACATTCCAGATATAAACTATGCAAACAAATAGAATGAGAAGGAAAAAAAAAAGAAAAAAAAAAGGAAGTCCTTTTTTTTTTTCCACTTTTTGATATATCTGAAATGTACCAGCTGTCCTCCTGAAATATAACTTTTACAGTACTTAATATTAAAAAAAAACTTTCTAAGTTGACAAGAAATTTCCTCAGGATCCAAATTGATTCAATTGATTTCTTTCAAGATAACCAGTATCTCATCATACCAATACTGCGTTGATTTAAACTATCGTGCAGCAAATAATAAAAGAGAATTTAGAAAAAAAAAGTAACAGTTTAATTCTGTTAACTTGATTGACTGATGTTGATTGATAATCTATCTTTATCTCACTTCAGCCTGGCCAAAAAAAAGTTGCTGCCAACAAGAAGGTCCCACACTCTAATATTTTGTTGGACATCTTTTAGCTTTGATTACAGCAGGCATTTGCTGTAGAGTTTAGGTACGCTTCTGCAATGTCACAAGATTTATTTATATCTATGCTGAATGAATTTTTTTATCAACCATGCAGTAATTATCCAATAGGAGGTTCGTAACTATTTGCTTAGTTAAATCGAGGTGGCAACTTTTTTTTGGCCAGGCAGTGTATTTATTGATTAAACACACACACATGCACACACACACACACAAACACATACAAACACATACACACATGCACACTCACACACACTTACATATACATATGTATTATAAATTGTGGACTCATAGAAGCACTAAAACTTTTTAATAAGTGTATTAATCGAAATTCATATGTAATAAAAACATATTTGAACTTTAATTTTTATTACAATAAGTTTTTGCCTGGTTAGATAAATAAACTAAAAAAGATTAAACTATATACATTGTATTTGTACAGAACAGATAGCATTTATGGTCCATTAGAAAGAACCGGACCGACCGTTTTTATTTACTCCAACTGTTTTAGGAAATAAAATCAATGGTGAAGGAATCCTGTTGACCTGAGGAGGCTTAGTCCTCACTTTAATCACATTTATGTAAAACCAAGAAAACAGGCATCCTAATGGTGAGTCAAAACTTTTAAAAATGTGACATCTGAGCCACTGATGTACAGAAATAAAACCAGAGTCTCACCTCATACAGAGACCAAGAGGGCTCAGACAGTCCTCTTGGTGCACTTCTGTAACACTATACATCCCCCCACTTTACGGCTACTTACAAGAGTTTTCTTCACTCTCTGCTCTGGTCCCCATGAGAGAAGTAAGGATTCCATTCCAGAAAACCACATCCAGAAATAAAAGGAAAACATGAGTTTCGTCAAATCAGCAGAAAAACAGATTTGAGTGTGTGCTGCATCGTTGCACAAGCCGCAGACAGTGAGGAACAGAGCCACAGTAGACACATATGTTGCCAAATCCTCTAACTTGGCAAAGACTCATTAAGCCACTGACAATCATTCTCACAAAGCCCAATCCAGAGGCTATTCATCGGCAGTGTACAAAGAAGAGTGGAGGAATGCTGAGGGCTCAATGAACAGTGTTCATTTGCAACGATCAATTGAAATAAAAATGTATGAACAGTGTAATTGGTGGGAGTACAAATCAACAGCTGAGGGATAGTCTGTTTATGTCAACTTCCTCAGCAGCCATCCTGCTTGCTTTTCCAGAATGACTCTAATGACGTTTGTACTCTGGCATATGCTCCAATAATTAGGGCTGGGCGATTATGGTAAAAAATAAGAATCCTAATTATTTTAAGTGATACTGAAATCATGATTAATATACACAATTATTCATTTATTCAAAAACTTCAGTACTGATTTAAACACAACTTTAAAGAACCAGCAAGTGGCACATACAGTATTATTGATACACATAAGTCACACACACTTCCTGTGGCTGCTTATGGAACACAGAAGAGCTATGGAGCACAGGAACTTGCATACATCTACACTGTGTGGCATATTAATTGTTTTTCTTCGATTATATTGTTTTTATGATTGTCAGATGGCACAATTGAAATCACGATTAAAATCCGATTAATTGTCCAGCCCTACCAATAATTACTATGAAGTGTTCACAGAGGATAAGAAAATCAGGGAATCTGTGCTTACGCGTTGTGGACCTGATGGTCCACAACCACTAATCTGGCCTGGACTCTTAAATTCAGAAACAGAGCTTGATTGAAGCTGGGTGACATGTCAGGGAAAGGCTCAGTGCACACAGAATGCTGAGACTGCCAATATAGGCTTTCCATCAGCCCAACAATGAGACTCTGCAGTCCCTCTCCCACGACACATAAGGGGGAAGGGAGGAAGCACTGGATGATGTATGATGTGGACTGGTTTAAGGTTCGGGCTTTAAAAAGGAGAAAGGCAGAAAATGAAATGGGGGAGGAGTGACATGCTTGAATTATGTTGATAAAGATCGTAAACCCAGTGAACAGCAAACCAAAAGCAAGAGATGGAGGGAACTTGAATGTGCAAATAAGGTTACTACCACAAGGACCTCACAAGCACTGACAGGTGAGTTGGTGTACCTTGAATACAAAACAGATGGATTTGGTTATAAAGTAATTCGGTCATACAAGAATAAACACCAATATTAGCAGGAAAGCAAATCAGAAATTACTCGAATTAAACACATATCAAACATGTTTTCTGCTGTTTTTATTTCTTTTTAAGAAATGGTCTCAATTTAGCAGAATAATCTGAACAGCATGATTTTCCATTTACTGAGTTTATGAAGCAAATGCGGATACTGAAGGCTAAGATTCTCAGAGATGTGTGTGTGCGTGTGTGTGTGTGTGTGTGTGTGTGTGTGTGTGTGTGTGTGTGTGTGTGTGTGTGTGTGTGTGTGTGTGTGTGTGTGTGTGTGTGGTGTGTGTGGGTGGGGGTGGGGGGTGGCTGAGGGGGGGATAGGGCACGATTCCTTCCAAGATAAGAGCAGTAAGCCAAAGTCAGTAACTGAGAACATTCAAACCCTCTGCAGTGCCAATGTGAGGCCCTTAAGCCCATGAACCCTCATTTAGCTACAACAGGATGGAGCTGTCATTATGGCCACACAAACAGAGGGAAGCCTTATGAACTTTGCACAAATGCTTAGTGCTTTGGGGCTGGACAAGCCTGGAAGCCCAGGGAGATGGGTAGGTACCAGGGCAGGCTGCCAGTTCCGAAAGGCTTAGTGTTGGTGCACTCAGGCCAGACAAACCTGACATTGTCCTCAGGCACTGCCCCGGGGAGAGCCTCTTCCTCTTTCTCCCTTCTACTACAACTCATTCACATGTTCACTCTAGATGGTTCACTGATTGGAACGTGACTAACAGAGGTAAAAAGCAAACATTTATTCACTCTTTGAACTAGTTGTATTAATGCCACAAAGGAAGACAGAGGCAAAGTGGAAGCAGGTCCTGCAAGTCATGAAGTTGGCCTGTTTATTTTCTGCAGCAGTCACTGTGATTCAGCTGACATGTAATTTGTCACATGTTCCAGATGAGTACTGTTTGGAGTATACTGTGTAACACGGCTCTGGTGAGACAACAGACAACAGAGATAGTACATCTTCCCCTAGTATTAAACACTTTCAGGACACGTTTCTTATCTTGCTTGTGCAGAATTACCAAATGTTATCAGAGCACAAGAAGGCAGAGCTCTTTGACTAAGCTGTTTATAACAACCCCACCCCCACCTCCATCGAGCTTTGACTGTAGAGACAGGAAATTGTGGGTGGTTAGGTACCAATGAGTTTACCGCTGCACAGGCGTCGATATGATTTGCAAAAAAAGAACTTGACATAAAAAGTTGATACAACAAAGGGGAGAAGAAAAAGAGCTAATGTAGAGTCAGTCATTTAAAACTCTGAGTTTAGTGAACAAGAAAGAATCTACACTTCTCCCATCATTTGGCAAATACCCCAAGTCCTCACAGTGTGAGCTTTTTAATTGAACATCAAGCACATGGCCCATTCCACCAAAAAGTCGTTACTCAGTCTGTCAGAAACGGTCAATAAGCCTCTAACCTGGCACTTGCTGATAGAAGCAGGGCACCCTGCCTTTGGCTGATAGCATTTGCTCTGTTTTCTGATGTTTGAATCAATATAGAAACCACTGCAGCTATCTAAATGTTTCTCTGGTGAGTTGCCATGGTAACAGGTGCCCCATCTTCACACTTATCATTAAGCTTAGTATTACGAGTTGATGACTGATTGAATGACTGTGTTCGTACCGCTCTTTCAGGACACTTTGAGGATTTTATTAAAAACTTGACTTGGACTCAGCAAGAGCCTGTGTGATACTACACAAGCAGTGACTGCTGCTGTTAAGAACCTGTGACTGCAGACAGAAAACAGACTGGATTCCAGTTGATACAATATGATTCCAAACAATATGATACGATACAATACAATACGATACAATAAACTTAATTGTCCCCCTAGCAAAATTTGTTTTAGAATCGCCTGCTGCTTACAAGTTCCCACAATCTGATAAAAAAACAACACAAAAATGGCACACGCCAGTATAACACAAACAGACACATAGGGGTGTAACGGTACATGTATCCGTGCCGAACCGTTCCATAAGGCCGTTCGGTTCGGTACAGTGCTGTATTCGAACGAGTACAGTAAGTTTACATTAGCCGCTGCACATGGCTCTTTAAAATTCATGTGAATATTCGTCTATGATTGGCTGAGCAGGGAAGGCGTTTTAATATTCATGAGGAAAGTGGTCTGTGATTCGTGCTTTGCGATCTTGTGCACATCATGTGGACGTGATGTCTCACAGCCAATCAGAAGATGAATATCAAAGAGCTTCTGTAGCCACAGGAGCTTGTGTCTGAATTGTGCATCATGGCTGCTGCTAACGACCAACCAGAGCTTGAAGAGCCTCCCCCCTCGCTGTATAATGGCAAGTTTTTGGTTTAATAAACATGCTAAACAAGCAAATGGTTTTGTGTTGCTCACACTGTACTGAAAATGTACCGAACCGTGACCCTAAAATCAAGGTACATACACCGTGATTTTTGTGTACCGTTACACCCCTACAGACACATAATGCTTATAATTTTCAGGAATAGTCCTCGAAAAAAAAAAAATGTAACAGAAAAAAAAAACAATTGAACTAGTCATTGAGTGTTAAACGAGGTAAGAATTTTTGTTTGTTAGGCTTCTTGAAAAAGTATTTTGTAGGTTTATTCTGTAGATTTATTTTAAAAAATGCTTATATTTTGTTGTTTTGCAGTGAAAAATGTCCATGAAGAAGGACAGAGAGTTCCAGGCAGCGTCCAGCACTCTGTCAGACTAGCGGTCATCAGGTGCACAGATGGTGCGCTCAGTGACCATGGCAGTGATCAGGGGATCTCCACCCCTGATTATCACACCAACTGAACACAATGTGCACAACAACGTCTGTTCCATCTTTGGCTGGAAAAGACCCACAGTAAACACACAACTCGGGCTAGGCTAAACAAGTCCTTCAGTCCTCTCAGAGAAGGAAAAGACAGTGACAAATCTCCTTGTGTTCTGTTTCGACATTAAGCATGTCGAAACAGAAAAGTGTTCACAGATTCTAAAATTCTCACAACACTAATCATCACAACTGAACCATGGAGTATGTACAGAAGCATTTTGCTGCCACACCAGGAAAAAAAAACAGTATAATGAAAAGTTTCCTGTAATAAAACAAGATACAAGAATAATGACGTTGTAACACAATACTTTTCTTTTCATGACAAAATAATATTTAACCAGTTATAAAGTGAAACTCTTAACTTTGTTAACATGATAACTTATGTTCAGGGATAGGAACTTTTAAGATTTTATTGATGTGGGGTTATAGACTCAGCTTATTGATACTATTTCCTAATCAATCCCTCCTGTGAATTTTCTCTTTACAAAATGTAGGCTTTACATGTTTTCTGTGTCAACATCTTTTCATTGAGTTTACAAGTAAATTGATATGACATGACACTCTTGGCATTCAACGCTGAGTATTGACAAATGTTTTTACATGTTAATTAGCCTTTTCTTTTCCGCCAAGCCATCCTCACTTCTGCTGTTTGTTGTCTTTATGTGGCTGATTTTGTTCTTATTCAGTGCTTTTACTGTGTAAAGTGACCCTGAGTGACATTAAAAGGCGCCCAGAAATAAAACGTATTGTTATGTTGGTGGTTTTGCCACTCTTGCATGTTTTTACAGCGCTGCACAAATTTCACTCTGCATTTTTGGTAATGTGAAGCAAAGCTTCTGATCACTCTGCCGTTGTCTTGAAAATTCTGCTGCTGACTGACGAGCATAATAGACGTGTGGCAAATCACAAGACGACAATGTAAGGCCTGGCCGCTCTGGCGTAATTGTAATGAACTGGTATGGGCATTGTTACACACAAAGGCTAATGATGTCGTTAAATCAAACCATTTCTAATTGTTTCTTAACAGGAGCCGAAAGCTCATCCCAAAATGTCTGACTTTATAACAAGATAAGTTCTGGACATCAGTTGACTCCCTTTGACTGACACTGGGCCTTTGGAAATGAGCTAGCGTCACTCACATTGGCCTGAAACACACAAACACCAATGTTGATTTTCCAGTTAAATCATGGTGAACCGGGATACTGCATCACCTCAGTTTATCTTTAACCAAGCATAAGGTAGAATTACATCAAAAAATTGAAATTGAGCTAAGTTCCTCAATTAAGCTTTCCATCCTCCATTTATCCATTAAAACATGAGATTAAAAATATCACTACAAACGAAACGTGAAACCTGTTGTGATATAATGATATAAATAAAAATAGATACATCCTGTTGTAACATAAAAATACAATAACATTTTTTCTTTGCTCTATACTGTGATACAGAGCTTTTCTTTTTTCCCCTGGCATGGCAGGAACACTTCCATTATGACAGGTGACTGCCCAGAAATCTAATTTTTCCCAAGCAGGAAAATAATCTTTGAGTCATCAAGTGTTGAAATGTCTGTGAGTCGAGGAGGAAAATGTGGACCTGGGCCTGTTCAGAAGCCAAATGGCTCTCGTGCGCTCTTATCTTCTCGTCTGTTGACATGTTCTGATGGAGTGTCCACTTAAACTCATTTTAAAGGTGTTTTCCCCAAGAATCAATTTCCTATCCACCGCAGTTCACAACCGCAAAATCCTCAGCACTATAGTCATTTAGAGTGTGTACACAGCTGACAGAGAATGCAGAGGCACACATGAGCCTGGAAATGAATTCATTAAGATAAATGCAGTGTCTCTGAGTCAAATGTGTAGGCATGGTAACCAAGCTTGGCTCTGAGATACACCCTGGACACAGTTTTCCAAATGGTTGGAGGGATCAACATGCACATTTTGGCAGAAACACACAGTGGGCAAACATAGTCACACAAACAGGGAGCTGCTCACACAAACGCAAACTTAAATCTGAGTCATGTCCCTTTTCCAGCGAGGGTGCTTAGTATTACTAAGACTGTAGCATCCTGGAGGCAGAAAGCCAAATCAGAAAATAATCTCCATCAGCAGCAGCCCACCTGTCAAAGAAAAAGACTCATTACAGGACCCATGACTCCAGGCAGCAGCAACATGCTCGCTTTCTGGCAACAAGTAAATTATTTGTAGAAAAGTAAGCATAATCTGCTTGGTATTTTCATGATAATCTGTGAGGATTTAACAGCCTTTTAAGGAGTGTCCTGCAGGCCACCTTTTCACACGCATTCTGGGGTCAGAACTCTAAAAGCACTGAGGCAGAGCAAGTCTGTCGCGCTACACAGCTAATCCCGCAGTGGAAAATGTCTGAGGGATCCGTCTTACATGGACGCACAGAAAGAGCTGAGGAGCAGACCAATATTTGAGACAAATTTAAGATGTGCGGGTGGGGGGTAGTCTGGGTAGAGGCTGGGGGTAAGACCTTTCCTATGTGTGTGTTTTTACACAGACATGCTCGTCAATAGGATGGCTGCTAAACTCTCAAGCTCCATCCTGTAGGCTATTCACTGAGAACACAAAAAGAACATTGGCACGTCTACTGTGGTGTGTATGTGAGTGTGTGTGGGCTTACGATATTGTTTAGGTATTACTTTGGGTAGCACAAAAGAATACTTATTTTCTTTTTATATTTACCAAAAAAATTGTTGGCTTAGAAATTGTCCAGTGTAACACTGTTGACCACCAAACTTGTCTTTTCTCATGACCAGAGCATAGCATGGTGGGAAACTGGATGCCCTTTTGTTTCCACTGCCTCTCTCGATAGCCAATTAACCACTTTCTGCTGCAGATACCCACAGGCACAGTTCTTAGCGCCATCACTTACCACACTAAAACATATTTAAATATGATATCTCTCCTGTCTTCACTTGATAAATGCTGCTATGCGTTGACTCGTATATTAATGTTTGATACAATCTACTGCAGGGAAATCAAAAATCTCACAATCCTCCTGTCTTGGTTTGGTAATTCTTTATAAAAGTTCAAATCAATATAACCCATTAACCGTGTCTACAGGGGTTTGTTAAGGAGGTGGGAAAACATGCCATTTGCCTGAGCTGTACCAGCAGCAGGGACAGCCCAATAACTCACAGAGAGCCTGAGACATTTATGGAGGAGCATAAAGCAGCACCTGGTAACCTCAGGCAAAAACAGGAAGCTGACAGTTTGTTGAGGGTAAAACAAAGGGCCAATCATAAAATCTGCAGATTTCCATCTATATTTTACTGTTGAGGGTGGAGCAAGTTGCAACAAAGGAAAAAAAAAGCTATGCCAAATGTCTACCCAACATGGAATCATTCTAAGACATATGGGTTTCTCGCCAAATCAAGAGCTTAGCACTCTTCTTGTTTCTATGAGCTCTTGACACTTTAAAGGCTCTGGAACATTTTAAACAAATGTCTGCTGCAAACTGAAAAACAAGGCACACCCAGACAGTTGTCTTTTCAAAACTTCATAGGACACATGGGGCATTAAAAAATCTAGTGACAGGGGCTTTTGGAGTTGGAGCTTTTGTCAGGCTAACATCAAAAGCTCTGCCTGGAGACAGAACCTGTTGTTGTTCCTGTGTGTGTGGAGGTCTGCTAATAGTGGTTCTGAAAGTCACAGTTTAAGTCACAATAGCTTTAGTTTTTCAATTAACTTCATTAGATTGATTAAAAAAACAGACCTGGTGTATGGTATATCCGAACCCCTAAAGTGTTTAAGTGTTTTCTGATGCTTGGAGGCAGAAAAGGCTGTGGTCAATGGTAAAGGAGGCATTTAATTAAATCATATACATATATACACACACACACACACACATATATATATATATATATATATATATATATATATATATATATATATATATATATATATATATATATATATATATATATATGGGCTGCACGATATTGGGAAAAAAATGACATTGCGTTTTTTTGGGGGTTGCCGTACATATTGCGATATTAAAAAAATAATAATTTTCACCAGATGACTTGAATAGCTCTGTTTGGGGAGAATTTGGTTGACTTCACAGTGACACTTTTGTATTCATATATTCATATAATACCTTTTAATCCAGGCTAAGGGGGTTCATCTGTGAATGATGAAGATTGCTGTATCAAAAAAGGATCCAGGAGGCCATGTCTCTGTACAAAATAGATGATTTATTTAACATTGTATTTCACACTTCTATGGAAACAGTAGCAAAAATATTAAACATTTTAAACAAAGAAATAAAAGAGTAGGTGCTCCAAACAGCCTAGTACACACTAAGACACACTTTGACAGTTTTCACATACTTTAAAGGCACAGACCTTTGAGTCATTTACAAAAGTACAATAAAATAAAAACCTCTGTAAAACAGTAACAAAGTTGTAAATGTCTTAAAACAAAAATATCAGATATAAAAAAAAATGCAAAAGCAGGTGTACTGAGTGTACTGCCTGAGTTGTTTCAAATAAAACAACATAAAAACCTTTGTAAAACAGCAGCAAAGTTGGAAATATCTTTAAACAAAAATATTGAATATAAAAAATATATGAGCAGGTGCATTAGTCCCCTGAGTTGCTCAAAAATATAGCAATAAATTAAATAACTCTGTGGAACAGCTGCAAAGTTGAAATAATCTTCAAACAAAAAAATCAAATATGAAAATAAAAATATGAGGAGCTGTATTATCCCCCCTGAGTTGTCTAAAAATTTAACTTACAATAAATGTAATAAAAAAAACAAGAAAAACTTCCTATGAACTAAACTGAATTTGTTGGAAATAACTTTTAGTAAATAACAGAGAACTGTTTTGATTCACAAGATTTCCTTCCTTTTTGACAGCATATTAAAGTTAAAGCAGAGCCGTCACAGGGGGAGGAGGAGAGCTATTCCTGCAGCTGTGTTGTATGTGTCTGCATTGTATGGTGCTGCTGTCCGGCTGGACCACAAGTCCACTGTAACTGCATAATGTACTGCTTGCAACAGCTCATCTTCAACTTGTGCCTTCTGTTTATTATACAGCTCTTGGATTGCCACTTGAGAGAAATACTTGCATGATGGTACTTTATACCGCTTGTCAAGCATGCAGATCATTTTTTAAACCCCTCTTTAGCGACGGTGTTCAATGGCATCATGTCTTTCACCAGGTGAAAAGTTATGGCATCCGTGATTTGTTGATGCTGTTTGGACTTCCTATCATAAGGTGTTACGCTGGCAAAGGTTTCTGTAATTGTTTTTTGGTTGGATGAAGTTTCACCTGAGGTCCTTGGTTTACACTGGTCATACAGGAGCTTGTGATGATGTTTCAAATGGTTGAACAGGTTTGATGTATTACCTCATGTTGAGGCCACCACACCGAGGCACTGTTTGCAGAGGGCGTTTTTTTGTTCCATATCATCTTTTTTAAAGCCAAAAAACTTCCAAATTTCGACTGTAGACTTTCTTCTAGGGACTAAATCCTCCGTCGCTTCCTCCTGCATGTCGCCTGTCTCCTGAGTGAGGGCAGCCCCTCCCCCCTCCTCTATACTGTGGAGGGGGGAGGGGGCAGAGACTGCTGAGCAGTAGGGAGGGAGATGGGGAGGCCGTGCAGAGCATGGAGCACCTTGCTGCTTTTATGAAGCAAAACAAGTTTGTTAGATATATATATATATATATATATATATATATATATATATATATATATATATATATATATATATATATATATATATATATTAGTGCTGTCAGGCAATTAAAAAAATTAATCTAATTAATTAGAGGATTTGAAATTAATTAATCTAATTAATCACATTTTAATCTCACATCTGCTTAAGGTCCCAAAATAAAGAATTTGAATTCCAGGACATTAAAATTACATTAAAAGACATTTAAAAATAAGGTGGGAATATATACAACACATTTTTAGGTCCCCTCAGGCATAAGGAACAAATGGAAAAAGTGTTATGGTTCTATCTTTACAAAATCTACACAGTCCTGCACCTAAGGTAAGCTGATTTGATTTTTAGGACGGTTTTTGCTTCTGTCACATTTTTACTCGATGTTGACTCAATTTTCACTGCAATATGAACTTCTATACTTCTATGAGGTCAGGAGAACCAGGGCTAAAGGCTAAAAACTGTGAGGAACTATGTACAAAACACTTTTTTCAAGTCTTGGATCAAAGAAAAGTGAAGTATTCTCAGTTTAACATGCTCTGAACACACAAACTGTTGTCATTGGTGCAGAGCAGCCCCAAACTGAAACATGACACCAGGAAGATGGAAGGAAATTTTCAAAGAATTCTTTAGATTTAAATACAAGACCTGTTTCGATCATTCACGGCTTGTTTGATGCAGTAGAGAGTGTAAAATTACCTGTTTTTTACAGAATTGAGCTAGAGCAAATGGTTGATTTTCTGTAGATTTTCAAAAAGGACGTGTGAATAAACGAGATGTGGACGGCAGTCCCCTTAAAGGATAAGTTTGGTTTATACAGCTTTTACTTTGTTTATAGAATGAAGTAGAACAAAATAGTCACCAAGAAGGTTTTCCTGATGCAAGCAGTGCTTCGGGAGATATTTAGATCCAAAATCGTGCAGCGGACGTTCGTATGATGGGATCCATCGGGGCAGAGACAGCGCCGCTCCTTAAAACGGCATTAATCGTCCAAAAACTTGTGTTTTTCACCAATATTCCATCATGGTTGGCTTTGCGATAGTCCTCTGCTACAGTCTGTGTCACTCCAGACAGCGCTGCGCGGCTGTACTGACCTCTGAACTGACGAAGACTTTGTTTATGCTTGCCCCTCAAAGAAAGGAGTGCAGTTTTAGGAGCAGCGCTGTCTATGCCCCGATGGATCCCATTATACGGACGTCCGCTGCACGATTTTGGATCTAAAAATCTCCCAAAACACTGCTTGGATCAGGAAAGCCTTCTGGGTGAGTATTTTGTTCTACTTCATGCTATAAACAATGTAAAAGCTGTATAAACCGAACTTATCCTTTAACAGCGCTCTCTCTTCCCCCCGGTTCAAAGCATGTTGCTAGATGTGATACATTCAAGGACCGTCGGAAATCTGAAAATCTGACAAGAACACCACTTTTTTTCATGTAGGACAAACGGTTTGTAAATGCTAGACATTTGAAAATAAGTGCGTCTTTGAACGCCTCGTGGGTTTGGGATCCATATTAATCTGCGTTAATTTTTATGACACGTTAATTTGCGGTGTAATTAATTAATCAAATTAACGCGTTAAAATGACAGCCCTAATATATATATATATATATATATATATATATATATATATAAATATATATATATATAAATATATATATATATAAATATATATATATATAAATATATATATATATATATATATATATATATTGCACGTCCTGGGATGTGACTATCGCGCATGCGCACATCCCAGTGGCGATGTTCAAACAATATATTGCCCAGGCCTAATATATATATATATATATATATATATATATATATATATATATATATATATATATATATATATATATATATATATATATATATATATATATATATATATATATATATATATATTTAAGGCGTAAGGCGTACCCATAGACTGTATAAAACATGGACGTAGTCTCGCCGACGTCACCCGTCTGTTTCTGAAACGGAAAATGAAGCACATTGGCTATGGCAGCCATATTGGTAGTGGCAAGGGCTTTGCCTGCAGCCATAGGGTGCCGGCCGTCACTTGACCCTCAGCTGTGCATCTTTTTGGAGTAGCTCACGATCTTAATATCCAATGAATGGTCCAGTTAGAAAAAAATTCACCTCCAGTACAGTGGGTGCCGGTTGTAAAATTAGCGAATCAGATAGGAGATGTTTCTTGATCCAGGCTGTAAATGGGTTAATTTCTGCTTTGAAAATGACTTTTTTTGGCTTGGTGTGTGTGATTTCCGCTACTTCCAGAGCCAGCCTCAAGTGAACACTGCAGAAACGGCAGATTTTAGCACTTCCACATTGTCTCATATTCTCAGTCAGGAGGTTGCCGCATGGGCGTACCTAATGAAGTGGCCGGTGGGTGTACAACAGACTGAGTGACAGCCATCACCATGAGTCAAGGTCAATTACCAATATGAAAGTGAGCTGTTGTTGGGACAGTCATAGCATCCCTCTGTAGGCAAATCAATACTGACTCATTTTGTTCATATGCATGTCATGATTCACACACACAGACAAGCTTAGCTAATTCAATAATAAAAAAAGCTTTTTGTTTCAATTGTTCTGTCAGTTTTAAACAGGTCCCGCATTTGGCTAAGCTGCAGTCTGGTTTCTGTGGTGTGATCAGATCTAATTTTCTCATCATAAAATCAAACATATATTAAGACAAAGTGTGGCAGGGTAATGTGGACAAAAATCATTATATTACCAGGCCTTGGACAGTACAGGTGAGTTGCAGTCCTGCATGTTACTTAAAACAAAGAGAATGTTTGTGGTTTGGACCACATCCTGGACAGTGAAGTTGTATTAAGCATGCATTTGAACTGGTGGCAGCTCCATGTGCTGGCTGAAAAAACAGGTTAACTGATGACTAAACACACAGTATTATGAAGTTCATGGGAAGCTATCTATAGACAAACAGGGCAAACATTAAAGAGAAGTTCACTATAACTAAGGGGCAAAGGAAATAAAGGTTTCCCTTTTAAAGAGAATGTATCATTGACCAGGTAGTGAGGAGCCATCACAGTAGTGGAATAGCAGTATTTAGTTTTTCATTACACTGGAGTTTCAATATAGCATTAAAGTATGCCTAACACACACACACGTCTGTGTGAAAGCCGTTTCTAGACTGCCAGTTAAAAACCAAAGAGGAACGCATTACAGCCAGGTTCAATTGAAAATGATGCGCTTCTGTAAGATTCAGAAAACCAGACTGATAGAGTTTTCAGAGGGCTATGTGAAGAACTTCTTTGAGATGATCTACAATACTAAGGTCAATTTTACTGGGCCAAACAAGTATAATATAAGTATTAAACAAATAAAAAAAACTATGCACACAAAGAGCAAAGGACCCAGCAGAGATAACAGCTATTTTATTCATTGTCAAATAATTTTTGGTGGGAACACAATAAAGGCTTAAAATGCCCTAATGTGAAATCTCCTCATACAGCATTAGTGCAAGACTCTCACACTGTTGTAAAGCACTAAAAAGTTCATCTAAAATATTAATGATGCACTCTATTGGAACATCAATAGCTTTGAGAGTGCTATGTGAAGTTCAACAACCATTACAGCATTTTTTTTTTAACAAACAACACATAAATTTGAATTACAGCCTAGGGTTGAGAGAAAACTTGATGAAATCATGGTTCACAGGTTAACTAAGAATTCGAAATACTTCTGGAGTGGACAATTTGTCAATAACAGAGAACCCAAAGGCCAAAGACAGCTGCCTTTTCAAACCAACACAGAAAAGGAATAATTACTTTCCAAAGCAATCACTAACTCTACCTGCTCGTCATTCAAAGCTTCTCAAACCCGGCTCCATCACTGACATGTGGGAACAACATTTCTTTTCTTTCAAAGCTACTTATTGGAACGGACTGGTCTTTGGTCCATGACTGCACTGATGTGAGGGCTGATTTAGTAACAAACTACGTAATACCAGAAACTTATAAGCCCCGTTTCCACCAAGTGGTTCAGTTCAGTTTGTCTCAGCAAGGCATGCATTTTACGGTGTTTCCACTGACTAATCCCGGGACAGACCCCAAAATAACTGAGACAAGCCGTGTCACTTTTAGGGACCCTTCCGTAGGGGTGCCAGACTAAGGCCCCGTTTACACGACGCCGAAAACGGTCGATTCCGCAAACATTTCGTTGCGTTTTGGCCTTCCGTTTAGAGGAGACCACGTTGCGTTTTCAGTGAAAACGCAAACTTTTGAAAACGCTCCCCAGAGTGGAAAGATCTGAATCCGCTCCTCCATCCAGCTTTGTGTAAACACAAAGCGGAGCGTCTCAGGGTGAAACGCTGACGTCACCGCATGCGCACTCACAGTTTTAGGTGAAGGCTCCGCGCTCAGCCACATTTCCAGTTGAGCCAGTAGTTGGCGGTAATGCGCGTTATGGTTGGATTGCCGACCGTCTCACACAACAAAACGGCAGAAAAAGAAAGAACAGAAGAGGAGACTACTCCTCCTGGAGTCGTATGAACGCGGATCGTTTTCACGCCGTCCTCATGTAAACGCGGGTGGCTTTTGAAAACGCAAAGGAAGAATCGTTGCTGGAGTCTCCGTGTAAACGGGGCCTAAACCAATCTGATCTCCTTAGGTGGAGCTGCAACACTGCAGACCGTTGGTTGGTTGAAAGAATCGTCACTTACCGCGCAACGGTGGCTGCGTTTCGCCTGGCAGCACTTAACCTTCTCTGAAACAAGGCTTGATTGTTCTCTGTAACAAAGAGCCACATGCCAATCACAAAAAGACAAACTGCTGGGTGTCTCCCATCATTGCTCTTTGTTCACAGTGTTGCAATTTTTTTTCTTTGTTGGATTTATTGGCGAGGTACACAGTGTCATGCTGCTATGGCATCACGCTACTATGTTACTAATGCAGCTGTCGGCATCTGACTTACATACCGCCATGATGTTGGCTGTGGAAACACAAACAGGACCAAGCTTAACCGAGCCAACCTGTACCAAACCGTACTGATCTAAACCAGACTGCTTGGAGGAAATGGGGCTATAGATATTAAAATGCCATAGTCCCTTCTGTGTTCCAAGCAGGAAAATCAGAGATCCAGAGGCCCTGTCCCCAAGGAGACCAGCAGGCTTGTTGTCATATTTGTAAGTTTTGTAATGTCCTTGGCTTTTCCATGCAGTCTCCAGTCATAGGCACCATTCATAGGACTCTGCCATGCCGTGACATGGGAACCCTTAAAAATGTGTTAAGGGCCGGAGGCATTAGCATTTTGGACCCTTCTGAATAGAGCATTTGTTCTTCTTCCTGTGCCTCCCTGAAAGAATCTATTAAAGGGAGGTTTAGGAATTGCTCTGTTTGGGATATTGAAGCTAGGTCACTGCATAGAGATCATTTCAGAATGGACTTTCATAGAAAACATTTTAACTTTTCCATTTTTACTTTACACAGCTCTTCAGTGTGATTTTTTGTTGATACCGAAATAAAATGTCATTTGATATGCTGCAAAAGGAAATACCTCTCATTGTGTGTTTTGTTGCTCAAAGGCAAAGTTTTAAACATAGACGGCAGTTACACAGGCTGCATGAGCACGTCATAAAAGCAGGAAGCACATGAGAGATTTCCCCTTGTTGCTGTTTAGAAAAACAGTGATGGATGGAGGAAAATTCTTCTCTACTGTTGTCTCCATTAAAAACAACTCTGACAGATCTCTAATTCTCCCTCATGCGGTTGTCACAGCAGGATCTGTGGTCAGTCCAAGTCAAAGCACTTTACTGACATCACAGCTTTTATCTCAAAGCCTTAATGTGAAACATTTCGACTACTTGATCCACAATTCATGTTCCTAAGCCCTGCCAAACAATCAGTGATGACTGCTAGGACACATCCTAGCATTTGACTCTTTAGTTGGATTCCTTAACACAAGTCGTCCACTATAAAGATCCCAGATAAACAGTTATTTATATCTGAGTTAAGTAAACTCTAAATGGCATCTATTGCATTAATTTTAACCACAACAAACTGTTTTATCTGTGCTGTTTCAATGTGAGAAAATTCATCGTTGTACAGACTCAAAGTTTGAAATAAACAGTCAAATTTTTAGAAGGCTTTACCTCCAACATCATTGAGGACTGTTGTATTTTTGCCACACTGACCAATACAAGCCTAATACCTAAGATATGCTGAAATAAGAATATGGTAAAATTGGAAACAGCCTGACTGACTGGTTCCACTTTGGATATCAACAGAAATGAGGGAATGCATCAAGAAGTGATATGAGGACACGGCAAAAAACTGAAGTTCAGCTTATGACAAGTTATTGCATAATTTCATCATAACAGCATCACAGCCATATAGGGTCTAAGGTTGCAGAATTCCAGGAATTTTTAAAGTCTTATTAATGAGAATAAACAGGGATTTATCGAAATTATACTGGGAATTTATAAGAGGAACTTTACTATAGCCAGAGTACTAGTGCTGGGCAAGTTAACGCGTTATTTTTGTGTCAACCCGTCAAACTATTAACGCCGTTGAATATTTTATCGCACATAAGTGCATGTTGCTCACATGCTTTTATTTTGTAAATGTCTGTTGCTGACCGCGGAGGAACCGGAAGGGAAATTGGCAGAAAAACACGATGAGGAACCAAAACAAGCATGGAGAAGAGGGGCAACGCCACAGAACTTAAAGGTGCTTGCCGCTTAGTGTATCAGTCCGCGCGCACGGCGTGCCAGATATAAACAAACACAGGTAGTCTGCCAGGACGAAGAGACACGATGAGAACTAGAGCCTTATTTAGGGGTGTTTTTGTGTGAAAGTAACGCGCTGAAAATTCTCTAAATAAAGCGTGAATGCAGACCGATATCAGATTTTTCGGTGGGAGTATTTGTGTTTTTGGTCAAGTAAAAATTGGCCCTGTCTGAGAGCAGGGAGGGGGTGTTTGGTGCGAGCGCCCTGGGCTTTTGTTGCACAAAAACACTGCTGTAGGGGTAATTTCTGCCCTAAACCTTGTGATAGGACCCAACTTGTTCCATCCCGGAGTATCACTTTAATGCCCTGTCAGTGGCAATAAGCTTTAATTTTGTATTGACATTTTGTAAATTTGATTTGCACTAAATATGTGATTTAACTATTACTGTATAACAAGTACTGATTTAGTTTTTGCATGACAGATGTTATGGCACTTTCGTTCATATGGCAGAACATTCCAATAAAAGTGCACTATACACTGGTTTTGAATTCATTATTAGATTTTGAATTTACAATGCAATTAATCATGATTAATCAGGGAAATCATGCGATTGATTACAATTAAAAGTTTTAATCATTGCCCAGCCCTACAGAGTACATATAATCATATTGTAATCATATTTTGTAGGGCTGAGATGATATGCTATTCTCGCGATTCAATTCTGTTATGATTTTTGGGGTTCTGATTCAATTTGAATTGCAATTCTCCAATATTTACAATTTTTGGGATTCTTTTTTTGCTTTTTTAAACACCAGACCTTGGAAAAAGGTGAAAATATGATGATAAGGTCAACAGATCACAGCAGGAGCCATGTTTTCCCCTAAAATGCACATCACATGAGTCAGAAATATTTCACCCTCTGCTGGGATAAATGGTAACTTTTATCTAATCCAATTGATAAACAAAGACCAAAATAAAGAATTTGAATTTTTTTTTTTTTTTTTAAGTTTTAATAAAGAATCACAATTTTGATATTGATATTGTCAAACAAAATATCATTCTATATCATATGATGATTTTTTTCTCCCTGACCCCCAGTATTTTGTCTAAAACAACCAGATTTAATGCAAGTTCTCTTGAATAACTTTGCTATTCCTTGACAAGCCAGCAGCACTTTGCATACTACCTTTTTGCACTGTGCATTATTTCTACAGCACAAGATAATTAAAGACACTACCTGAATACTATACAAAGTATGTGTTGATGAAACAACTCAGAATATCTCCATATTTCCAAAGCACGACTTTCCATGGGAGCACATGAGTGTTCAAACTATGCCGGCTGATGTGGTATCTTCAACAGGGCTTTTGGTCTAAGTGCCACAAAGGGGAAATTCCAATTCAACCACAGATGACAGGAAGAAGTAGTGCACAAGGCATATCTTCTTTATAACATAATTATTAATGAAAAACAATTTAAAGTGCAATATATAGGCATATCTCCGTCCTTTAAAATTTAACAATGAACCAAAAATCAAATCAAAGGGCAACAGCAACATAAAAAGGCATATCTCCTTTTAATATTGCTTGAAAGACCAATAATAAAATAGAACTTAAAGTTAAACATTAGAAGACATCTTCCTTGAAATAAGAAGAGTGAAAGAACCTAAGCTTATAATTTCAGATTTTTTTTCAAAAAGACACGCCAGATATAAACAAACAGATAAAAACAATATGGGAATGAAACGCAAAGTGAACGGCAGGTCGTCTTCGCTCTCATAATCACTCATCTTTACGTTGTTATTAGGGGTGTAATGATCCATCGATACATCGATTGGTTAAGCAATGATCCAATCACATCGATAGAAAGTCTAAACATCGATAATTATCGTGGTCTTTAATGTACGCCTTTATTTTGAAATCCCGACCAGACACGCATGTCCGTCTCCGTCCAACCGCGTCGTTCTGAAGTTTCCTCTCAAGCCTCACGCACTCAGCGTATGAGACACACATTTGAACCCTTTCACTCTCTAACACGCCACACCTGATATTTCTCCTGCTGTAAAATGTACTGTTTAGCGCCCACCGAGTCACACTGCTGTAGGCGAAAGTGTAGCAAGACGCTGTTAGCATCACAGAGCTAAAAGGGAGCAAGACATATCGGCCAATCATAAAATAGCTCTCCTGTATCCGGGTAAGATACGGTCGACCTGACTGCAGAGGATGCATGCTGCACAGACGACAGGAGTGCATCTTCACACGGCTGCAGTGAGTTATCTCATAATTTGATTTTGTAGTGCACTGATTCATGAAATTTCATTTAGTTAAAAAGTAAAACGGCGAGAGTTTAGTGTCATTCCTCCTCCACATCGACTACTACACAGTGAAACAAAGTCTGATCACACTGACATACAAACTGTGGTTATCAGGCATCACAGTAAAAAAAAAGTTTATGTAATCAGTAATTTTTAATGATAGTGTTGCATCATTACTTGATATAATAATCAAATATTACAGTATAACAGTCAGACCCATAAGGTAATTGTGGGGGCAAAAAATACCTTACCTGAATTTAACTAGTTTTAATTTGAAAACATAATTAGATCATACAGATGGCTATAATCCTCTACAAACTGTCATACCCAAAGGTCAGCACATCATTCCACATTTCAGTAATAAAACTATCAAAATTGTTTTGTATTTCTTTCTTGCCTCAGGTGAAATGTTGCTGATTGTGTTCAGTAAGGACATTATGTCGTCTTAAATCGATCGAAGGCCCCTGAATCGTATCGTATCGTATCGTATCGTATCGTATCGTATCGTATCGTATCGTATCGTATCGTATCGTATCGTATCGTATCGTGACAGACTTTGTGATATCGGCAAATATCATATCGTTGTCCAAAGAATCGATATCTTATCATAACGTCATGACTGGTGATTTACACCCCTAGTTGTTATTGCATAATTCGTCCTGGCAGACTACCAGCGTTTGTTTATATCTGGCACACAGTGCACGCGGACTGATACACTAAGCGGCAAGCGCCTTGTAAGCCAGCTGTGGCTCTGCAGCGGAGATAGTGCCATTTGATGTCACGATTAGAACTGGAGCCTTATTTAGCGATGTTTTTGTGTAAAAGTAACGTGCTAAAAATTATCTAAATAAAGCGTTAATCCAGACCGATATCAGATTTTTTTTTTTTTTTTAAGGATCCAACTTGTTCCATCCCGGAGTAGTGCTGTATGATTATCGCTATCGCAATCGCAGTCGCAATATCAGCACATGCAATTACGTAATCGCAAAAGAGGTTATCGCATTCGCAATCGCAATGTCAGCACATGCAATTACGTAATCGCAAAAGAGGTGTGATTGTGCAATTATTTAAAAAAAGTGTTAAAAAAATGAGCGTGTTTGTGTGAATGATGTGTGTGTGTGTGTGTGTGTGTGTGTGTGTGTGTGTGTGTGTGACTGAGAAGGAGAGCGAGTGTGAGATGACTAATCAGTCACTGTTTCAACTGGTCATGTAACTACCTGCCCCCCCGTAGGGCAGTTTAAATCAGACAAGATGGAGCACAAAGAAGTAAGTGAGGTGCTCATGGCGAAAAGAAACTCTACCTCTGTTATTTGGTGTTATTTTGGTTACTGGTTGAATGACACAGCAAAAAGATATAATTTTCAAAACATGCAACTCAAAAGTGGCATAAATGTGCTATTTTGAATACAAACAAAACAGTACTGTTGTGCTGTACATTGTTGTTTGTATACAGTAAGTTTGGATATTTTGAGAATCAATACACAATTAAAATCCTCAGTAATCCATCTCTGCTTTTTTCTTGATTTTTCTCCATGATAACCAAGCAAATTTCTAGACTTATGACTCAACTTTTTTCATTAAATCACAAGCACAATCGCAATCGCAATATTGTCTACCTAATCGCCAATCGCACCTTTTTCCCAAATCGTGTAGCCCTATCCCGGAGTATCACTTTAGGCACAGCATGGTGTGTATGGCCAGTGTGTCGCAGGGTGTTCAAGCTCCTCCTCTCCTCTGCTTGCCATGTCTGCACACCTCCCTTCTCCGCTCGTCAAAAGATGTGTGCAGACGAGCACACAGCTTTTTTCAGAAATCAATCCGCTGGTCACTTGTGTGTCGAACCGATTACGTCGATCTGAACGGATCACGGATCAATGATGATCCGTTGCACCACTATCTATAACAATATGCATGTCCAGAAACTTACCACCATCCTTTGATGCTGAAATATTTTCAGCTCAGGATACTCATAAAACCATCTGTGATCTAGAAATTGAATTAGGATTAAAGGGACAGCGCACCCAGACTGAGAGCACATCGATTTAACCAGGCCCATCCCCCATTTTTCCACTGTGACCACTGCACGTGTCCCATCCCTTTTCTGTTAACACAGGGAGAAAACAGAAAATCTTTGCAGCCTATGATGATTTCAGGGTTGTTGAGAGAGGGTGCCACCATGTAAGCTTTTACTCTGGTGTGTTGGTATTAAGGTTTTTAAGGGCCAGCATCCTGCAGGAATAAGACCATCAGTTCATCTCTCTTGAAGTAATTTATGTGTTCACATTCTCATGTCTCAAATGAGCCTGCTGAATATGCAGAGACAGCATAACAGGGACAGCCATTAGTGTCCATGACCATATGGGCTTAATGATGATGGCTGAGGACTTACTAGGCACACCATTCAGGGCAACAGAGTTCCTGGCTGTTGTATAAAACAGACGGAATTTGCAGCATGCTTTACAAAGGCTTCATGGTGGTCTACATTCATAAAATGAGGATCAAAAAGCTTTGAACAAAACCTCCTTAAAGTGATACTCCGGTATGGAACAAGTTGGGTCCTATCACAAGGTTTAGAGCAGAAATTACCCCTACAGCAGTGTTTTGTGCAGCAGAAGCCCAGAGCGCACGCACAAAACACCCCCATCCCTGCTCGTCTGCCGGTTTCCACTGCACTCAGATGGGGCCATATTTTACTTGACCAAAAACACAAATAAACGGACTCCCACCGAAAAAATCTGATATCGGTCTGCATTCACGCTTTATTTAGAGAATTTTCAGCGCCCGAAATTCGGTCGGGTCGGGCCCAAAATGTCAATAATTAACTTGGGGTCGGGTCAGGCTGGCCTTCTCTCTCACTAAATTTTTTAAATAATTATATATTTATATATTATGTATTGAGTCGGGACACGCGCGCGCTTTATGCGGCGCTCAATTCCAGATGTTCAAGACAAGAGACCCGAGACTGAAACCCCGCACAATACGCACTTTACACCGAGATGACCGCCCTGGACCACCTACCTCAGCAGGTCTGACTTCTGCAAACAGCAGCTGGTCCAGAAACATGTATGAATGGATTCATCTGTGCAGGCAGTCTCCAGCAGAGGATTTTTAAAGTCTGTTTGTTTCCCCCTTTCGTAACAAAGACTATAGTGAACCTGCTGCGCTCTCGAGGCTTCACCCCGTGTATCTCAGATGCCTTTCCTTGTGATCTAATGAAGCCCAGAGACCTGCTCCTGCTGCTGTTCCTCTCCTTGTCAGAGAGGCGCGTCCATGTGAGCACAATATCACACACAGAAATATCTTTAACAATCTTTTCCAGCTTTATTTCACAGTGTAAATGCATTTATAATGAGCATAAAAATATGCTGATTATTTTAACATTAAGAAAACTTGCGATATAAAATTTCGGGTTTGTTTCGGGCTCGGGCCTGCAAATCAAGTTAATTGATCGGGCTCAGGCCGGGTCGGGCTTTAATACCGCGGGCCTGGTCGGTCGGGCTGGATTTTTAAGGCCCGATCTTACCTCTACTTCCTGTACTTTCAGATCTAGCCTTTAGCAGACACTCAACAAACTGCAGATTTTGGCACTTCAGCATTGTTTCATACTTTTAGTTTGGGGGCTGACATTTTGTTTGCAAATTAAATCAGTCTTTGATTTTATTGAGCTCAAGATCAGACTAACATTAACACCACAGTATTAACATTATTCCGTTGCAAAAAAACACAAGTGTTTAATTTTCTATTTTTTTTAAAGAATTTTTTGTCACAGAATTTTTTTTTTCTAGCCAATGTGTGTTATCAGCTCCATAGTTTCAATAAATTACCCTTAAAGGGGTTGTGAGGAGTTAGAAAGCGATCTTGAAAAAGGCTTCCTTCTAGATATATGCCTGATCATAATCCACACTTTAAAATCCACACACCAATAAGGCTGGTTGAAGGTTATTTAAAATGCTACTTCTTAGCTTCCAGGTCGGGTAGGCAGGACTGGATTGATTTACAGCAGGTCTAGGGCTCTATGACAACACCATGCTGGCTGACAATATTTAGGAGTGAGAAGAGATAAAACACAGATATCTGTGTTTTTCTCTACTGAAAACGTTTTTTTATGGCTAATTTTGTAGTGATGGTGGACACAGGCGTCTAATTTCTAATGTCTAATTTCTGACCTGGGCCTTTTCAAATCCAGGCTAAAGACATATTTATTCAGGATGGCTTTTAATACCCAGTAGTGTGGTGACACTTTTACTTTTACTTTTAGTCTGTTTTAACTTTTTTTTATTGTATTTTATTGCTCTCATTGCGTTTATTATTTTCATTGCTTTTATTTTTTTATTGCTGTTATTGCTTCTATTTGTTTTTAATTGTTTTATTATTATTTTTTTTTTTATTTCCAACTATTGTAAAGCACTTTGGTTCACCGAAAGGGTTGTTGTAAAGAGCTGTATAAATAAAGAACATCTACATTTACATTTACAGGAGCCATGTGGCTGTTTACATAACAACGGTTTCAGAGTGAAATGCAAAAGTATTGTTGTGTTTCAGCCTCAAATTTACATGGGAACGTTGTTTTGGCTGACCTAAATTACAAACTTTTGAAAATGGCCTCTGGAGTGGGATTTTTCTTAAACCTGCCGATACCGCAGCCATGTAAACAGTAAGCTGGCGTTTTCAGTGGAAACCCTGACACTTCACTTTGCTCAAGCGCATAGAAAAGTACAACAGTACCACTGTTACGATCGTCGTGGACTCCCATGTTGCTCTTCTGCTGCTGAATCTGCTGAATCTGCTGAGTGTCTTTCAACAAAATTTGCACCTGTTGCACAATTTCTGCTCTTAGCATTCACCAATATACCATGTGATTGGCCCAACTCTACTTTGGTGAAGATCAATCAAAAGTAGCTTCTGTGCAAGGTAGTTATAGAACTAACTACAGGCTTGGCATGCTTACTACAGTGTTTTCAGTCTGTCAGCGTTTCCGTGTAAAAGTAGATTTTTATTTGACTGCTTTTTAGTGTTTTCAGATGAAAAGTCACGTAGTTGGGGCCTAACAGTCAGACAGAAAAAGGACACAAGCAGAAGAAAGCTACATGGGAGAGTGATACAGCCTGAGTTAGAGGCTAACACAGGGGCTAAGCTGTTTGTAATAATGTTCATTTCAGTCCTCATGCAGCAGTTATTCTGCAGTGGTCTGTTTAAACTTGAGAATCTATCAATAACATGAAGAGTGAGGTTACGTTAGCTCTGCTTGGTAGATGACTGGCAGGACATAGCTAGCCAGGATTCACTAACGTTACACATTACAGACATGTCTTAGAACACCGGGCTGCCATCTGCGCTAAATATGAATGGCTACAAAACTACAGACAAACTGACATTGTTTGCTTGTCCAGTTAGCCTACAGATACGTTGGAGCACCAGGCTGACAATGTTGCTTCTAATAGCCGGCTGCTACAACGTTTGTTTGATGTCATGTTGCACTACGTAACTGCACTGATAAATACTTTACCTCCTCAGGTTGTATCCAGTAAAATGTTATCTTGAAGAAAGAAAACTTGTTTCGATCCAATCTCCATTTCATTCCGAAACAAACACACGCCTCGTGAAGAGGAAATTACCACAGTGTGCTTGAGACTCCCGGCCTGAATGTCGGCAGTCCAATTGAAACAGATCCTCCTCATACCATACCTCACACCTCAATTGTTCATCTGTGACTGTTCATTTCAGTTACTTGCGACAAAACTATAAAAAATATGAAAAGAAGAAACTGAGTTTGGGGATGATCATACATTTACCAAAATTGGAGTAGAAAGGTGTCTTAATTGTGAATTTAATTTTTGCCATAAATACCCAGCCCTGGGTGACCAAGTCAGAATCAACATCTGGTCTTTTTCTCTGCTGATAACGATTTCTTGGATTCATTTTGCAGTTATGTTTGACAATGTAGCTGAACTGGCCAAACATGATAACTGTAGAGCAGAAGCAAGCTAAACAGGTGAGTGAAAGAGCAAGGTCTAAAATAGGTTAATCTGTATGTGATAATGTTCATTTCCAATCCACATGCAGCAGGTATTCCGCAATGGTCTGTTTACATGAAGAGGTTACATTAGCTCTGCTTGGTGAGGTTGTAGTTGGTAGATACACACTCGAAGGACGTAACAAGGATTCATTGTGGTTACACTGTACTGACACGTCTCAGGGTGTATTTATTTATTTTTTTAGAAAATTAAAAGAATGATGCTGTTTACTTCAAGATTTGTTGATGAACATTCAAGACGAGCAGCTTAAAGCTATGGTCTTTGATCTGAAACCCAGTTTGGCTGATAGGACACATTTGAAAAACGCAGCCTCACTCATCCCTCCCCTCCGTGTTCCAAGAGCCCGCCCCCCAGCTTGTACCGCCCTTCTTCGCCTCCTACCAACACACCCCCTCTGACAGAGCAAGAAGCCGGCCGGCAAAAAATGTAACAAACAAGACAGTCATTCTCCTTGAAATTTTGGCTGTATTCACATGATAAAACATGAAATTGAAATTTTGTATGCGTCTATAGCCATAGTTAGTGAGTGCAGGCGAGCTCCAAAGTTACTTTTGTGGTGCAGGCGCACTTTTGTTGTTGTATCCACAGTGGTTTGTGAGCTTAGAAGCGTTTCAATTTGTTGTTATATCCGCCGTAGTCATCACCCAGTGCAGGCGCTCTAGTGGGGCGGTCTCTGCCGCAGCAGGGGTAGGAATCCTGGCGGGGGTAGCTACCTTGGCACAACACCACTGCCAGCTGATCAGAGCAGAGCCGACTCGGTGAGGCTTTACCTTTCTTGGCGTGTCTTCACCAGCTCAGTTTACAATGCTAAAGATGTGTGGCTAACTTATGCTAAAATCTATTGACAGAGCAGACCAGTTCTGACCAGCAGCGTTCAGTCATTAGCCAGTATAGGTTCAGACTAACCAGAGTTATTCAGCTGACATCTCCTACTGTGGTAAACAAAGTCATTACCTCCCAACAGAAACTCAGCTGTCTCTGCGTCAGTCTTCAGTCCCAAATCCCTCTGCAGCTTTTTCCACCGGTCATACATTTCTCCAATTTTCAGTCTCTGTTGGCACCTGCATTGCTCATAATTCTTCCTTTCTTCAGCCTTTTCCTTGAAACTTTTTCAGCTTCTTCCCTTCCCTGTGGAGGGTAACAGTAACAGCTTCCTGGTTTCGGTCTTCTTTGGCTCCATGACGCATGACGTAGCTGAGCGGCTAGCTGACGCGAGAGAGGTAGTGGGGAAGGACGAGGTGGTACCATGGGCATGACGGTGCAAAGTGAGGGAGACAGGGGATTGGATGGACTCAGGGACCAATCCGAACTGCGCATGCCACGCGCAGTTCGGATTGGTCAACTAGTATGCAGCTTTGCAGGGGATGTAATGTATGGATTTTTTTTTTTTTTGTTCTTTTTGGTCTTTGGTCTTGGTTCCTTTTGGTCTAATGTGTAGATTGGATCAAAGGACCATTACAACCCTATAAACAGTGTTATTAAGATGTACAAAACTTCCAAATCGTAGACCATAGCTTTAAGGCCTCTTCACATATTTGAAAAATAGAGTTGTCTCTATAAAAATAGATAAAATAATAGTGTTAACCAATGAAAAATCTAGAATGTTCTTTGAGAGCCATAAAGGTAGGTCCGTGGCCCCTGGAGGGAATGAAATCTGCTCTATTTTGAAAAGCTGGAGTGTCTGCTTGAGGGCAGCCCTCCTCAGAAAGGCACATTGCCCAAGGTCAACAGCACTACTCTGGCACACTTTCGACCCCAGCTTAGATCCCTCTTCACTGCAGGTGGTAGAGAAAAAGAGAGGCTCAAGTGTTAAAGGGGCCTCCAAATGTTAGTAATGACATTGGACATGGAAAATCAAAAGACGACCCGCCTGTTACCTCCAAGCTCTCCACACCTCTTCCCCTGGGGAACCATAAGAGATAGCCATCTGTAACACTGGTCTGTGTATAGTCAGGAAACCAGGTACTGCGCCCAGCAGAGGGATACGAAATGTTTTACCTGCAGGTGAGTGACACCATATAACAGAGCCAGGGGGCCTTTACAGCACCTGACAAGAAGACACAGACATGCACCCTGGGGGAATCAGACTTTAGACAGACTTTCCTGCAGGCACATTGTCCACTGCTGCACTCACTTTGCAAACTGAAAAAGGACAATCACCAATCCTTGACACAGGTTGAAAACTGTGGCTCAGCTGGGGTTGGAAGCTGTTAGAAAGGGATTACTGGGGTGTAAAATGCTTTCAAAGAGTGCGGTTCATTTTATTGTGTAGACCGGTGAAAGCACATGTGATTTTTTTAGCTGACAAAACTGACAGGCCCCGAGGCTAATGGTGTCAAACGTGTTTTTCTAAGGCAGTATTGGAAAACAATTGTGTGTCAAACTGTCCTTTCCAGTGAGCATCATGGACCATAAATTACCATGACCCCTGCAGAGCTAGCTGTTTCTGGTTACAACCTTAGCAGGTCGAACCACCCATAGAGGTGACACTGACAGGACTAAAAGATATTTATTCCTGTATTTTCTCAAGTGAAAACAAACTATTAATTTTTTTTCTTTGTTTATCTTCACAAGCAGCTAAGATGCCCACTGTAGCATAGAAGGGTACATCAAGATATGGCCAGGACTGATGTCACACCAAAACGCACAACTTAAGCTTACCTGTCATCAGGTTGGTGCAATGAAAAGTTGTAAAAGCAGTTGTTTACAGTTTTTAGCCAGAACTGTCGGTTGATCATATTTTAAAGTCATATTACAAATTAAAATTAAACTTCTCAGACATAAGAGCACTAAATCACCACAACTTCTTAGATATTTTAAGCATTGATTTTAGAGTAAACATGTTCCTTTTACCAGTTTCTAACTTGTGATTTACTGTTTGTGTTCTAAACAGTAGCTGAAGTATTAAACTCACCCATCACTCACTGCACCTGCAGGCAGTTTCCACAGAACACAGCTACAGTGAAGAACAAGGGTCATGCTTTTCAGAATGGATTCAGTTCTTCTGAACAATCTTTGAAAAAGAAGCGATGTGAGGGAAAAATCAATTCCCATATTAAGATTGAGTTAAGATTTTTAAATGTTTTTTTTTTTTTTTTTGTTCAAGTTTTTTTTTTTTTTTTTTTTAATTAAAATCGCTCACTTCCCTTTAGCTTATGAGTTGGGTTAGAAAAAAGCTAGCGCCTTTCTCCAGCAAAGGGGTGAAATGTTTTTTTTCTGCAACTATCTACTGACGTGATGTCAGAGCCCTTGAATAAATCACAGAAATTGACTCATGTGACGTGCATACAATAAAAATATGACTGCTGATATAGACATCATCATCATTATAATTTTTCTCATAGTCTGGTGATAAAAAAAGCAAACTAAAAATTGCTAAAAAAAATCTGAAATATTGAAGAATTACAACTTGAATCAAATCCGCACCCCAAAAATTGGTAAAAGACTCAAATCAGGGAACAGCTTATTGTCCAAGCCCTAATAAAAACCCTGCTATCTATATCTGTATAGTTGTTGTATTTTGTTAAGTGTATAACTTGAAGTGCTGTATGGTATTGTGTAAAGCCTATTAATTCTGCAGTCAGTCGGTATGGGGGAGTGCTTTTTTTTTGTCAGTAAAAATTTGAGGCTTCCATTTTGACATTAAGTCCATGGTTTTTAAGTTCCTTAATGTGTTTCAGTTGAGCACTGCCTTCCTTACACATTTGTCAAAGTTGTAGAAATAAGTCATTTCAAAGCTGACCACCTTTTCACATATCCTGAGTCAAATTCTCTCACCTGCTCCAACATTCCAACATCTTTTCTTCTCCTTGAAATAACTCATGAGAAAATCCATCATGCATGACTGTCTGAATCCCCATTTTTCTTTTTTCTTTTTTTCAGGGAAGATATGAGTCACAAGTGGGCTTTAGTCTGTGTGTAGATGTAGCACATGAGGATAGAAAGTAAGAGTGCCATTTCACAGTTTTTTTTTTATCCTTCTCGTGGCAGAAGCAAGAACTTAGTGCACTGACGACAAAACTAAAAATTGCAGAAGCATGAAGTCAATTTAAATGCAAATGTCAGTTTTTAAGACAACAAAAACCTTCTGCGCTCTATCTCTAGGAGTTGTGCCGTTAAAGACCGCCATGTCTTTCTTGCCAGGAAGATGAAACATTGCCTCTGGCTTATGACACACTCGTAGAAACTGGAGAGGTCAGCAGAGAGGAATCAGTATCTGTACAGGTAAAAAAAAAGAAGTTTGCGTTACATGTCATATCCCAAGTTACTGGAGTTTTTCCAGCTTTAAGCCCAGAATATCAAAGGAGGATTTCACCAGGATCACCTCTATTGATCTGTTTTTGTTTCTCAAAGCCTGTGCTACAAGCATCTAAGCAGTTTACAGCTGGAAATGTTGGAGGTGTTGATAATAGACTGATGAAACTGACCCCAAAAATCTGGCTCAGAACAATGACACAGCTTGTAGTGACCGTTACCTGAAATCTTACAAATAATAATGAAGCAAAAACCAAACAAGTAGGGCTGCAGCTATCAAATATTTTAGTATTCGAGTATTCTACTGAAAATTACATTGAGTACTTGAGTACTTGGATAAAACGCATTTTCGTGTACTTAAACAGCAATTCTTTTTCAAATGGAAATTTGTTTCAAGCAAGTGTAATGTCAAGTCACTATGGGGGATACATTTTAGATTCTGATTACACAGTATGTGACATTTTAACTAGGAATAAGACATTTTTGAAAGATTTTGAGTCTTTGCAGTGTTCAGACTAAAATGATGATCCCTGCTGCATTGGAGCACATATGGCTCCATTACTACTTAATATTTGTACCCTTCTACCCTTGACACCTGCCCAGTTAGCTCTATTATGTTTTTATTTTAATCTTCTTCACTCTTTAGAGCTGTGTTTTGTAGATTATCTACAACACTAAATCAGTAATCAACTAATTTGCATAACAAGTCATTTGTATTTAACGGTTGTGGACACGGGTCCAATTTTCAAGATCCGCCCCGTCCCGACCCAGGGATGTGCATCAGCCCGATTACTACCGCAACCCTATCCGACCCATTGAAACACGACCTGCAGCCCAACCCTTGACCTTATTTAAAGTAATCATTTTGGGTCACATTGTCTGAAAATTGAGTGGTATATTGTCATAGTTCAGATGCCAGTGAGTAAACAATGCACCTGAATGAAGCAACTCTTCAAATAAAAGCCTGACTTCAGCTCCATCATCAACCCTCTGTGATCTTCTCACATACAAATGTAAAATCACTTGTTTTTTACGTTAAATGCTTTTAAACTTTTAATCACTTAAAAGGACCTTTACATGTGTAATAATAGACTTCCTTTCTGTTTCTGAACTGGCTCAGCCTTCCACCATGTTACGGATTTGAAGCCAGAATCTATACGGTCACAGCCTTACAACCAGCATAAATTTTTATTTTATTGTATTAATTATCATTTTATATTAATTTTGATATGTCAAACTAAAACCCGCGACCCGACCCGCATGTTATTTTTTCCACCCAGAGCCGAACCTGGGAAAAAAAAGTTTTTAAAAACCACCTGCAAATCAGCTGTTTTTGCAGGTACCCATCGGGTACTCGCGGGTACCCGACCCAGTGCAGGACTCTGGTGGACACTAAAGGAGAGAGAAATAACAATCGCAAAAGCATATAATATCTCACCAGTGTTTCCCCTGGGTGAACAGTTTGGGGGGGGGGGTTGTCAGCAGCAGGGGGTGGGGGTGCGAGCAAGTGTGGCATCTTCATGGAGAAAGCGTTGGGAAATGTTTCTTGTGGTGGTGTGGTTTATTTGTCCTTCATAGGGAATGAACTTGTCTGTGTGTGTAAATGCACGCATGTATTTGTGTATCTGTGAACGCGTTGGAGCAGAACTTCGCCGTGCGCCAAAGATCACGCGCTCTTTCGCGCATTGTGAAGTTAGGGGAGGAGAAATATGAACCCAACGTTGTAGAAACGACATCCCATACATTGGAAACATATGGCTATTTTGTCTGTTAAATTAAAAAAAAGGTATGGCCCTGATTCATAAGAGAGGGAACTCTAAAGGTTGTATGGAAAATAAAATTAACTCCACATTCAGGAAGGAGGACTGCCCCCCTGAATGTAATGGTAGGGAAAACACTGGGCACTGTTAATGTGTTTGGAACTACAAATAAACCTTGATTGGTTGACTCTTTTTGAGATGTTAAAATATCGATCCTCCTCCACTTTTCATTTAAATGCAGTCTCCTGCACAGTCACACTGGCCATCTACCTGCTGTCACAATGAGGCGCAGAGAACACTGCTACAACGTCAGTGACTTTTAGGCTCATAATAAGTCGTTAAGGTGCGACACAGCCCTCTAAAACCCAGGGGCGTAATTAGCCGTTTGGGGGCCCAAGGCAAACCCAGTCAATGGGGCCCTCCGCCCTCCATGTCCTTGTAACTCATCTTCCTCAGAGCTAGACTGGCCTTGCCTGGGTCCACTGTCTCTTTCCTAGAAGCAAGGCATGAGACAGTGCTAATCTTGTACATGGTAACTTAACGCAACTAAATGCATTTTCTCAAGTCCTGTACTTTAGTTTGATTTTGAAAAAAGTGAATAGATAATTTAGTCCACTTTGTCCTGGGTTTGAAATCTTTTTATGGTCAATTGACAGTTTATTTGTCCCACAGTGGGGAATTTACAGAGCAACAGTAACAAACAACAAAGTATGTAGTGAAAAACATTACAATAGGTAAATGTTGAAAAAATAATTTAGGAAGGAAAAAAATATGTAAATATCAAGCGCAAGATTAAAACTGGATAAAAATCTACTGAAAGAGGTGATATTTACAGTTACAATACATTTTGGTACTATCATTTTAAAGTTAATGTATTTTTATTTGACCCTCTGTCCACTGAGTTATGTTTCCAAAAAAGAGTTTTTGTACAATAATGCTTATCACCAACTCAAAAAGTTTGAATTTTAGAAATTTATCTTGTTTCTTGGTCTAGATAAAGTCCTTAAAATCCTAAAAGTCTTATGTTTATCTCAGATCTCAGAGCAACAGTGTTTTTATTTCCAACTTGGTTGAAAATAAGAAAAAATTGGGAAAAAAGTGTTTTTTACCACTTTTTTCCTGAATCAAATTTTCAGATGTGTTGTAACATGGAATAGTCCATTGAATAAGAGGGGAGGGGGAGTACCTAAAACGATCATTAAAGATTAAGCCTTTTAATGTATTTTGAAGCACGTGAAGTAAGATTTAGAAAAAAGAATTGCTTGCAATTGAAGAGAACTTCATAAATCAATTTTTAAGAGATGCTTTGGGGGCCCCTGGGAATCTTGGGGCCCCAGGCAACTGCCTGTGTTTGCCTAATTGTAGCTACGCCCCTGCTAAAACCCCCACTATTGTTTAAAATGACTGTTGAGAGAAGCGGTCGCATGTCATTGATCATATGGAGTGTCCGCGTTTGTGAGCGTGTATGAAGTGTACCGCGCTGAAGCCCACCTCTCCTAAGGTGAAGTGAGTCCTGTGGTCACACTGATCAAACAAAATGGACTTTGAAGAGCGCATGAAAACAGTTCAGATAGCCAGTGTGACCGTGATGAGAGACTGCTGAGTGGGAGACGTCCGTCTGTGATGTGTGAGTGATTTTGGGTAGGGGAGGGGCTCAGCACTTGCAGCTCGTTGACAAGCAGCTGATGCAGATCAGTATATGCTTTCATATCAGTCTCCAAACTCCAGAGAAGAAGCTAGATTTGTTGTCAGTTGCTATTTTGAAAAAGAGGTAGCTTGAGGGGTATGAAAACTCTCTAAATATAGGGTCAGCTCTATTTGAAATACCACTCTTTGCTCTTTTTAAAAATTGAACGAATCCTCGAGACGGAGAAAATCCTTCGAGCACTTTTTGTACTCGAGTACCTCTAATTATTCAAGGGATTGTTTCAGCTCTACAAACAAGTATAGATTTTTTAAAAGTACAACAACTGAAACAACAAAAGGGTTACCTGCCCAAACCAGGGAAAAACAACATAATTTAACCTGATCTTGTTTTAACATCTGACATGAAACACACCTGTCCCTCAGGTGTCTCATGGTGCCAGATGATAAGTGGTCACTTTTCTGCACTGTTACATCAGCAAACTCTTAATTTCTTCTTTTTTTAAAGATCATAATTAATGCATTGTAAGAAACATATTATTTTTGAAGTTTGTCATTTTTCAACATTATTTTGTTGCTTTTCTTAACGTTCCATCTGACTTTCTCATTTAAAACTAACTCCATACAGACTGGTCACTAGCATGGTTAGCATGCTGCTTTCAAAATTAGCAATAAGTGATTAGCAGGATAGCTTGCAATAAAATAAGCTAAATACAACTAAAAAGTAGTTGCCCCAACTAATGCAGTCCTGTGTGTTTGAATGAGACCTTCATACTGGTAGCAAAATCCCAACAAGATGTTTTATTTTACCTCAACATATCTATCTCATTTAAAACTGCTACAAGAATACAAGTAAAACTTAAATATGAAGTATTACATTTCTGAGTCATGACATGATACAGGCCCCAGAAAAATACTAAACTGGGTCTACAGAACCAAGACAACTTGTGTCTTGAATTACATCTCCTGTAGAAACAGTTATGTTTCTGTCAACACACTCTCCAGGTATGATTGAACCGTCAGTTTAGAATAAATCAGTGAATAGAAAAAAAGGACTGCACTTGCTTATGTTTCACTTCAAAAATAAACCATTTAGCAGTACATCCTCTTTTTTGGTGATTCCAGTCATGCTTGATCTGCTCTTTAATCTTCTATTTGGAGGATGGTGGAGTGCTTAACTTATGTGCTTACTGAGCCAGTAAAAGGTTGCCACTATGCAAAGCCTTCACTGGGCTAGCATGTTTGTTCCAAATCAACATACATGGGGCAGCACTGGCTTGGGCCTCGCTGCAGTCCTGTTACTGGGACCTCACTGAGTCCTACACAGTTTAATGAGGTCCCAGAGGACACCTCTGGAAATAGGGCCCAGCTGTTCTCACTGCAGACACACACACATGTCACACTGACTCACCTACCTCACCTTACCCACCTACAATATGACAGCTCCAGGAAGGGACACAATGCCCCCTAACAATGATCAAGAACAGGTTTGTGCAGTCTAACATGTTTCCTTTGGACTCCAGTTGAATTTGTTTTTCACATTTTTGGTAAACATGCATGTGTAAGTCATTTTCTAAGGTTTTTCAAAGTCTTCTTAAGTACTCGTGATAGGGATGGGTACCTTTCACATTTGAAACAATACGGTACCAATGCCCGGTACCTGGCAATAGGTACAAGTACTCAACGTTACCGATTTTTGGTACTTTTTGTGTTCATATAGTAAAAAATATCAATTTGTTTAACAATAAAATATCTAAAAAAATTTAATTTAACGTATTTATTTTTCAATATATAACCTTGCAATGCTGTGTTCATGTCCAGCATAAAAACTCTCCTACTCTTTCACACCTTCACAGTCACAACAATGCATTTAGGTACCTAAACATGGTACTTTTTGGTGTTATGTGAATTGTTACTTGGTAATTTTGACAGAACTCGGTCGGTAACAAGTACCTAATTCGGTACCCATCCCTATGATGGGTTAGAAAACAAATGTTACAATACAAAACAATTCCAGCAAAGTCTCATATTATCATATTGTCTAATTATCTTCAATACATTTTTCATTTATATTAAAAAATCATCTATTTTTGAGTGTCTTTTTTCTAAGTTGTAGATAATGCATTCATCATGATTTCTTGAAAAAAAAAAAATGGAGAACAAAATGAGGTGTGTGTGTGTGTGTGTGTGTGTGTGTGGGGGGGGGGGGGGGGTGTCTTCTTTCAGAATCATGGCATTGTGGATGCCATTATTAATGAGGGCGGGTAAGAAGAGGAGCTGAAGCATGTCACACAACCTTGACGAATGTGTTCCACACTTTGACCAGTGTCGTTGCACATGGGACCAGCTTCGACGTGCTGGTTAAAACTTTTTGCTCAGTCTAACTGGTTTAGCACTTTATTATGACCTTTACTGCTTACAAGAGTGCAGGCAGAGACAGACTTAGGTTGTGCCTCTGTTTTTGGTACACCAGCGAGGCCAGGCAACCTGTCCGGCATCTGACAGCTACCCTCATATAAAAAATGCAGCATTAACAGCAAAATCAAAATCACCATCCACAATGACAAGCATTCTCCATACAGGCCACTGCAGTGTTCGCCCTGCAGACCATAGTTGTTTTGTCAGCAGACGATTACGGATATCATGAAATAGGCTAAAAGATTACTCCAATGTAACCCCTTCTTCTAACCGACTGCTCTGTGCACTGAAATAGAGTGGTCTCAATACTTTGAAAGGATGTCAAAATTATGTGGAATTTGAAAATATTTAGTAAACACATTTCAGAATGCAAATGAAGTAATCTGCATTTACTGTCTAAGTGAACTTAGTTACCACTGGAGTATGTCGCCTCTCAGGGCACAGTCACACTGTCAATCCAGACTGTGCTGTGCTCAAACAGAAATGTCCCATGCAGCATCGTTCCCCCGCTATAGAGTACGGCCAGCAGTCACACAACTCAAATATGAGCCAGACTTTTGTGGGTATCATAAACACTCATGGCCAGCCTACATGTGTAGTGTCTGTTTACAGAAAGCGCTATGTCATCAGAGTCAGCACAATGAGACACAGAGAGCACTGCTGCAACTTTAGAGACTTTTTGACTTATGGTACGTTGTTTTGGTCTGACACATCCCTCTAGCACCTCTAACACCTCGCTATTGTTCAAAATAAATGTCGAGGGGTGCGAGCGATCATACGCACTGTCTGCATGCTTGTGGATGTGCATGAAGTAAACTGGGCTGAAGCCCACATCTCCAAAGCTTGCCAAAGCAGAGAAGTTAATCATGCTTAAGCACAGCACACTTGTGGTTACAAACAAGCTGGGGTTTAGGTTTTAAGTGTTTAAGCATAGTACAGTTTGCCAGTGTAACCGTGTCCTCAAATACCACTTGCTGGCCAAGCCAGGGGCTGCGGAGAGTTAAATTGTGTGAGATCTTTTTTTTTTTTAAGTGTGGAGTGTCCAGGCAATTATCTTTTGGTTAACGACCAAAAGTACTTGTTGGGCAATGCGTCTGTTATTGTGATGCATGGGCTCTATCAGTTTGTGTTGAACTGCCTAAAAAACAGGCTGCTTAGTTTAAAAACTTAAGTATCCCTTTAAGGTAGGGCAAGAATAGTTTATGAAAAAAATCCAAACCATTTAGTTTCGCTTACTGGATTCAGATTGGGTGTGCTTTGTTCCGTTGGCATTTTTCTTTTTTCTTCATTTTACTACTCAGTTTGAAGCGAGCATCTAGCTCTGATCATCGCATGTGCAACACAAGGCGTAGGTAGGAAATCATGTGTGTTGTGTATATGATGAGCTGAAAAGACAGAGCTAGAGGGTGTACCTGTGGCGTCGCTTCGTTCTGCTGTCTGGGAGCGTTTTAAATTCAATGTAAGCTCTGATGACAGCAGTAGGAAAGAGGAGGATTAAGCTACAATGGAGTGTTGCCAGGTTAGAGGCTTTGTTGCTATATTTAATGACTTTTCAGATTTCTCTGGTGAGTTTTTTCAAAAGATGACAATTCTTGCTTGGAGTTTGGAGAATCTGAGGTTAAAGTGTGTTCTGATCTCCTCAATGGTCAGCGTGTGTGAGCCCGTCCCCTATCCAAAATACAGACTGACAGTCCTCCTCACTCACAGCCAATGAAATCACACAAGTATGTGTCTCATTACGGTCCCTTTTGCCAGTTTCCAGGCCAGATAAAGGAGGAGGGTTGACATTTTGACAATGAATACAAAATAAAAAAAAAAAAAAAAAAAAAAGAATCCACAGAAGAATTTTGTTGTTCTGGACACTCTTATGAGGTTGTGTTTTACCTGCTTTCTGTCTCTCCCTTGTCATTTCTCTCTCCTACAGAGTCCATGGCAACTACTTGCAAATAGATTTTTATGCAAATTAGACAGCAGCATCATTTAGTGACTTCTGGGATAGCCAACAGTGACTTTCCTCCTGAGGAGAGGACTCAGCTTTAATGATGATTTAAATGGGAAACAGACTAATTTTTTCAGGTTTTTTTATGACTATACATGACACAATTATTAAAAAATAATCTCCTAATGGTTTATTTTTGGGACATATGGAAATCTATAATGTTAAAAACAACAACAATGTACAAGCCAAACCAAAAATTTTGACCACGAAACCCGTTTCAAGAACCGAACCGAGGATTTTGTGAACTGTTCCATCCCTACTTTAAGGTACATTTGAAAGAGATTTTCAAAAATGTGCGATCAATTTGGGAATTATTGCCAGTTTACTATGGACAATCATACAATAAATTGCAATTAATTACGATTTAATCGATTGAGAGCCCTAATAGATAGATAGATAGATAGATAGATAGATAGATAGATAGATAGATAGATAGATAGATAGATAGATAGATAGATAGATAGATAGATAGATAGTAGATGGATAGATGGATAGATATTTGAATCATATTCAAAATAATATCCAATAGGCATGTGTAAAGTATTCAGACATGTTGATCTGAATGTTTACAACCCTCACTGGTGTATCATGGATTTTTTTAGACATTTTGGCCCGGTTTCACAAACAAGGCTTAAGCCAGGAGTAGGCCTAAGTCAGACTAGTAAAGCTGAATTATTTAAGTAGCTTGCATGAGCGTAGCTTACATTTGTTATAGTTAGTCCCAGACTATGAAGTCCCGGAGTAAGCTTCAGTGACAATACCTGCATCAATCCTCATTAGCCTAAGTGGGAGCACAGCCCATCAGTCTACGATGATTACAAAAACCTGGAATGGAATTGAGGAGAGCTTTGCTGAAGGGAATTTTGACACCAAACATGAGTGCAGCCAGAAGAATATGTTTAAAGAACTTTACTCAGTTTGAAAAAACTCAACTTGAACAAATTGTGTGAAATCATGCTGTCGTTAAAAGTAAAGGCCATACTGCTGCCATTGACAGGGCTTGACATTAAAGTGGACATGAAACACTGACACAAGTTATTATTATTTTAAAGAAAGCTTATAAACGTAACAAATCATATCATTCATGACTTTTAAAATGTTATACAATTGTAGAAAACTGTGACTAAAGTTCTACTTTAGCACCACTGCTGGGAGCCATAAAGCAGTGCCACCTCGTATGACGTCACTGGTTGTGTAGACCTATTAGAATACACTATCTTATTAAGATATAAAAATGGAAAATCGCAAGCAAAAATCAAGCTCACTTGTCAGAGGTGGTGTTTTTTGTTTTGCCCCAGGATGTGCGAATCAGTTTTATAATATAAAAAAAAACAATAAAAATTACATTTTCATCATTTACCTCTCAAACGGCCGGCGATTCTCCGACGTTGGCTAGCTGCTTTGAAGCGTCGGGACCCACCGGTTAGCATTTATGCTAGGGTGTGCAGCGAGCACTTTACCTCGGAGGATTACGTAGAGGAGAGGTATTTTGATGAGACCGGAGCACTGGCAACTTGCCTCACTAACAGACTGGACCCCGAAGCTGTCCCCTCTCCGTTTGACTTTTCGCAATATAGTGCCGGGTCGAACGATCGGCCCTCCCGGTCCACACGGCCCGAGCCAATTGTGCGCCGTAGAGAGAGAGCACACCGGCATGCCCAGCAGAGAGAGGTAAGTACTATGAGGAAAGATGGTCGTCAGTTCAACTGTGACAGGATACAAACTCATTATTATCCCCTGTATGTCCCTGCAATAGTCATCCGATCGCCTCCCCCCTGACATAAGGGTGCAGCAGCGGTTCAATGTTGCAATGGTTGGCAGTTACAGAAGCACGAACATACACCTCACAACTTCCCAGTCGTTCCCATATGTATTCAGCCCATCTCCAGTCGTCAAATCAGTTAATTGATTTAAATGATTTTTTTTTTAATCTCTCACCTTACATTACTGGACAAACTGATGGATTCAGCTGTCTGGTGCTGTAGCAGCATTCCAGATTCATTATGCCAATTATGCCATTGTTTTCCTTTTATCACTTGTCAAACTGAGTATACAATACTGTACACTGTAATACAATACTGAAGCCTTTTTTTTTTTTTTCCGTTGCTAGGCGCTACCCAAGTAGCTGCCTGTTGCAGCAGCCCTCTCGTCATTTTCCGTTTCTTGTAATTTTTTTGTCTCTTTTTCGTAATCTTTGTATTGGGAGTGGATCATCACTTTGTATGGTTCATTGTCGGTCACGGACACCAAACTTTTTGTGGCTTCGGCGATATTTTTTACTACTTTTCTCCTGTGTTTGTCTGGAGATCCTACATGTAACCATGGCTGCATTGTTTACATGCAAAATTAGCTGTTAGCAGCCTGTAGCATGTCAATGCTAACTAGTGTAGGGCTTGATGATTTCCCTCGAGCTGAGGAGGAGGAGGTGAGGACGACGTGCTGGTTCTCGGATGTGAACTGGGAGGTGACGACGTGGACCTGTCCTTCCATCCATCGTTGTTGGGAACGTTGGATCTAGCCCTGGGGGATAGACGAGCTAGCTGTGCTAACCCAGCGGCATCGTGCTGTTCACGGACGTGGCTGACGGAGCTGACATCGGAAGCCGGCCCCACATTGGAGGAGCTTCGTCTGCTGTGAGCAGACAGGATCCAGGAGACAGAGACTGAACAGACTGCTGGGGAGGCTCAGTCCTGGACCCTGTGGAGGTGGAGACTGGCTGGGCTGGAGAGTGGTGGACGAGTGGTGGACGGGATGTCTTCATCTAATTTCTTATGGACTTTTTTGCACTTTCTATACTCTTTCTTACTTTTGTTTTCTTAAATGCTGCGGTGACTCCTGAATTTCCCCTCGGGGATAAATAAAGTATTTTCTATTCTATTCTATTCTATTCTATTCTATTCTATTCTATACAAAGATAGAAACAGTGTACTTGCAGAAATCCTGAAGTTCATTTCATCTACATTCTTCATACTTAATTTATGACCCTATTACCGCTTCAAACTATCACCAGTAACACGTGTAGAATCTTAAATAGTCTCTATATGAATAACAAATAACTCTTTAAATTTTTATTGGATTCAACTTTATTTCACAAACAAATATACATAAATAAATAAGAGAAATGTATAACTTCAAAATTGATCAACGCCAAATCAGGCTGGAGACGGTGATCTCGTCTGTTCATTTGCCTTGTGTTAGCTGATCTTCAGGTCCACTCAGCATGTTGCAATACATCTACATGAGGTAGAGGAGAGGGGAGTGACACAGTAAAGGCAATGCTCAGAAATTGTCTCTTCAATTTAATAGGCCAGGGAAAGGGTCGCACAGCTTCAAAGCAGCAGCATGACAGAAAGGGAGAGCGAGGTGATCAGTGCCGAGGGGGAATAGCAGCAACCGGATGCTGTGAATGGAAGAGTCAGTGTGAGCACTCAGACAGATGAAATGGTATCTACCATTAAGTACTGCAACACAGGTACAGTGACTGATGACATCTTCTGTAAAAAGATCATCACACATGATCATCAATACAGCAGACCAGTGTCAGTCAGACTGCCATCATCAACTGAGGCACTGTTGGGTGATGAAGAGCAGGAGGGATCTGAGTGGGACAACATGGAGGAGACATTAGAAGAATGTTTAGAAGATGAAGACTTCAGTCTGAGTGACGGAGAAAGCTCAAGTGATGGGAGAGTGAGTGATGTGGAAGACCAAGTCTCACCTGAGGAAATGAGCATCATGTCTCACAGAGAGGTTTTAAAGCTCTTCCACGTGTGTCACTTTGAGGGTTGTGGCAAGTGTCTTGTTCAGTCACGAAGTTTAAAAAGCATGGATTTGGCTTGCAGATCAAAACTGAGTGCACTGATGGCCACAGCTACACCTTCAACTCTCAGGGTCTGGTCAGAGGAATTATGGAGTGTAACCTCTCCATACCAGCAGCTACCTTTGCCACTGGAAATGAGGGCACCTCATTTCTGGATATATGCAAAGCTTTCCATCTTCAAACAGTGACAAAAAGGAAATGGTTCAACATTCAAAGGGCTTATGTCATGCCTGCAATCAATGACATGTGAACCACTCACAATGAGGCTGTGCTGGCTGCAGCATGTGACGAGCCACTTGTGGTGTCTGGAGACTGCCAGTACGACAGCCCTGGCCACAGCGCGACATTTGGCACCACCTCCCTTCTGGACACAAAATCTGACCTAGTGGTGGCACAGGAGACAGTCAAGGTGACAGAGGTCAAAAACAGTTACTGGCTGGAGGTCGAAGGTCTGCAGAGGTGTCTCAAGAAGATGGAAGAGTATGGCGTACAGATCTCTGCCATCGTTACAGATTGCCACCCATCTGTCCAGAGAGTCCTACCAGAAGAATACAAGCAAACACATCATGAGTTCGACCTGTGGCACATTGTCAAAAATCTGAAAAAAATAATACTTTCGACACACAAAGAGGAGCTACATGAGTGGAGCAAGATGATAGCCAACCATCTGTGGTATTGCTCAAGTACCTGTGGAGGGGATGCAGACAGGTTGAAGGAGAAGTGGACATCCATCCTCAACCACATCACTAATGTCCACAGTTGGACATGTGGAGAGACAATGACCCGATGTGAGCATCGGCCTTACACTCCTGAAGAGGAGAGTCTGTGACCCTGGCTCCAGCCCAGCTCTGCTGCCTTTGAGGAGCTGCAGAAAATAGTTTTAGATAAGGGACTTTTAAAAAAGCTGGAGAAAACTACAAAAGGCATTCATACAGGTAGGAATAAAACATGACCAGTTCTTAGGGAATATTTTTAAATCATGCAAAATTATGAACAATTATCCTGAAATATCATTTTCATACCATTTCATCTGTCTGAGCAGGTCAGCTTGAGAGTGTACAATCCCTGTACACAAAATATGCCACCAAGCGGAAGAAGTTCCACAGGGAGAGTTTTGAGGCCAGGCTGAGGGTAGCAGCACTGGATCATAACCTCAATGTAAAAAGAGCTGGAGCTAAAACAAAAGAGGGCAAACATCAGTTCAAACACCAGTTCTCCAAAAGTGCAGGAGGCTATGTGGTGACACCAAGAAGGGTGGAAAAGGACTGCACCTTTCGACAGGACATTGTGCAGAGTGTTTTGAGTAGGGCTGAGGCTGTGTCCATCTGTGCAGCACTCCTCCAGCACAACACTGAGAAATCGCCCACCCTGGCCGAGCACAAAGGTGTAGCGAGACCTGAAAAGGCTCAGTCTGTGGCCAAACAGCTGAGTCGCTTTTAGGCCATGGGCCAGATATCCTGGACACAACAGAAACACAAGAGCGACAAGTTGAACATAATTACTGTAAATAGTTTTTCACTTTTTTCCCTTATTTCATTTGTTGAAGAAAAATATGTTTGCAGCATTACTGGCCACAGTTACATGTTTGTCTTCCAGTCGTAGTGCTGCCTTCGTTTGCTGTTCCAGTGAAATAAATAAGAAACACATACCATCTAATGCCATGAGAATGTACAAATGTATTCAAATTTCCATACAACCCATAAAAGTACTTTATGAACATTTTGAGCACACCGCAACAATACCGTGATAATAATGATAACCGTGATAATTTTGGTCACAATAACCATGATACAAAATTTCCATATCGTTACATCCCTAGTGAAGACTTACTTAGTAATGGTCGTCTTCCCAGTATTCAAAGCCGTGGTACTCTGGGGAGGGGAACTCAGCCCTGATGGAGGTGACCACACAGGCAGGAATGGGGACTCTGTTTCTCCGCCCAAGGTAGCCTCTGGCCCAAAGGCTAAACTGCCTGTAAGCAGTTAACCTGAACAGTCTGAAAAAAAACAAAACAATTGTTCACAATATTGATATCTTAGACAAGTCACCTCATAAGTTATGACATGGCACAAACATAAGTGTCTTAACTTTACAGCATAGCCCTTATAAGAAAATGCACTCAGGTAAGAATATCAAGTCAATATGTATGGAATGAATATATGATATCTTAAATCAAGAGCATTTTTAATTGATTTAAGAGCAGAATTGTATTGATTTCACACTCAGATTTTGTGATATTGTCTCTCAAAACTCTGCTCTTACGCTCATATTTGCTCTGCGCGTGCTCAAACTGTCTCCTCGTGCTCAGTTAGAATGCTGCGCATGCTCAAACTGTCTCCTCATGCTCGGATATAATGCTGCGCGTGCTCAAACTGTCTCCTCGTGCTCGGACATAATGCTGCTCGCGCAGGTTTCCTGCACTCACACTTTGGTTCTTCCTCTTGGGCTGAGGGATTTTTTGCTCACAGACCTCTGTCTGCGCTCGAAATTTTTTGTGGATCAACCAATAGAAGGCCGACTAGTATTGACCAATCAGATTATCCCTGTGGTCATGGGTGTGTTTGCTGTTGTTCATGGAGCATCACATACGGGCGGGTCCATTTTTTATGAGAGCTGCTGTCTCGCTAGCTTCATGATGGTGACACTGTTTTCTCCATAGATGGTTTTCTCCACCAGCACACCGCAAAGAGCACTGTGTCATGCAGCTATGGGTATACAATATAGCTATTTCAGTTAAAAACACGGGTGCTCGTGTATGTATTGAATTATATTTGATTTTAACAGTGGACAAAAAAATTAAAGAAATCACATTCATTACAGCCCTGGAGGTCAGGGGGTGATAAACCAGGTTGAAAGAGTGCCCGCCGTATGTGACGCTCCATGAACAACAGCAAACACACCCATAAACAAATAGGGATAATCTGATTGGTCAATACTAGTCGGCCTTCTATTGGTTGATTCACAAAAAATTTCGAGCGCAGACAGAGGTCTGTGAGCAAAACATCCCTCAGCCCGAGAGGAAGAACCAGAGTGTGAGCGCAGGAAACCTGTGCGAGCAGCATTATGTCCGAGCACGAGGAGACAGTTTGAGCACGTGCAGAGCAAATTTGAGCGCAAGAGCAGAGTTTTGAGAGACAATATCACAAAATCAGAGCATGAAATCAATACAATACTGCTCTCAAATCAATTAAAAATGCTCTTGATTTAAGATAGGATATTTATTCCATAAATATGCAGCACTTTGGTTTGACTTGAAACTACAAAAAATATGTTTCACTTACAACACATGACATAGCCCTCCAGTCAAAGCCTTGCACACGTTCAAATAATGAAATACTTTTCCTTCAAACATTCTTAAACTGGTTGTTGCATATACATACTGTCAATACATTTCTCAACTACGAAAATCTGCAGACAGGGAGCAGGAAGGCCGCAGTAACACAAGCAGAAAGCTTACCTGCTGTCAATAGGTCGCACCAGTGTCTCCGCCCGGACTTCACGGAGGGAGAGCATGGCTACCTCCAACACGTCCCTCTCACGGCAAACCATGCCATAAGTCTGGGACAGAATCACGCACTCAAAACCGCTAACCACGTTGTCAATGTTAGCCTCACGGCAACAAACTGACTACATGGCGGACGGCATTGGAGAGCAGCGACTGCAGAGACACCAGGCCGTATTTCCTGCCCTGTCCTCGCCGGGGGCATGCGCTCCAGGTGCTGCCTCTTCTGCTGGAAAAGCTTTTAAAGGCTTCTTTCTCACCGGCTTAAAGGCATAAGCCATTGGGGTGGTAGGATAAACCTCCACCACGTCGATCTCAAACTCGTCCTCCGACATCTTTGCTCTCAAGTGGTCTGGATCGCAAGCGTCGCGAACTATTCCTGCACAACCGGTGACGTCACAACTGTCGTAAAATCAAGATGGCGCTGTGCGTGTGTCGTAAATACATTATCAAACTCGAGTTTTCTATTTAACGGCTGATTTTTTTCAGCGTTTTTTTATTTTAAACTCTCTACTAATTAATTTCCAGCTATGTGTCCATGCAAGTATGGTGTGTTTCATGTCCACTTTAACGCTGCGCTCACATTGGCTCTGGAACGGTTGCAGTCCAGATACCATGCGGATTTTCCGCAAGCTGCCACTCACATCAGCTCCAGAAAGAGGCTGCAGCTGGCTCCAGGCTGGGAACGAAAAGGGCACTCGTGAGAGTAGAAGCTCACGTGGGTTCACGTTCATGCCTGGACTTGCGCAAGACCTTTATTCCTTGAATGTTTATTATTTTTAATAACATTACTTTTTTCTTTTCTTGTATTATTCCTATAATAGTATGGGTTGTGTCATATAAAATGGAATGACTGTCCACCTCAAGGATTGGTCTCTCGTCGTCCCTTGTCGTCAAAATGAGTGCGGAGATGCTGTACTGCTCACTTTTGTGACCTCGTGTCACCGGGTGTGATGCCATGTTTACATTTACTACTAGCGCGACTGTGCTGTCAAAGAAGAGTCAAGTTACATTTGTTTGTACACTGATTTTATTTTAAAAAAAACGGATCTTCATGCCACCCGGCAATTCACTTCCTGTATAGCTTGCAATATTTCATTCAGCTTGATGCAGACCCTCTCCAGCGTCCAGGCAAGATAGACTTCTTGCGGATTCTTTCCGTTGTGCCGTACGGCACCCGCAACCAAACTTGCACCGTGCATGGCTAACGTGAGCCTACAACAGTGATTTTAATTATACAAATTACATGCAGAAGCCGCACTGGACCCGCACAGGATTCAGTGTGAGCCTGGGGTCACTTTTTTTGCTCATTAGTCACTGTGGCTAGTGGTTTCCCAGAGGTACTACCACTCAGCATTTTCACTAGCCACAACTTTGTTGTTGAATAATTATGTAAAGCCGACAATGATATTCAGAAGTTTACTTGAACTAGATTAAAAATCTTTTTAAATGTAAATGACCCCTGTTTACACTCAAATCAAGACTACATAAATCTTTAAAAGCTATGGCCCTTTATCGGGTATTTAGTTTTGAAACAGTTGTGTGTAAGGTTGGTCTTTTATATGAAAATATGCACTCTATTAAAACAAAGTAATAAAAGTAGTAGTTTATTATTGCAAATATATATATATATATATATATATATATATATATATATATATATATATATATATATATATATATATATATATACATATATATATAAATATATATATATATATTTATATATATATATACATATATATATAAATATATATATATATATATATATATATTGCTTTAAGGTTTACTGGAAAGATAAAAACTGAACTGAAAGAAATAGCAAGAAACACTGTCTGCTTAAATATTTATTTACAACAGTTATTTTCAGTAATAAACTAAGTACCATACTTTCTGGACTGTAAGTCACTCTGCGTGTAATCCTACATTTTTTTGAAGTAGTATCCTTCAAAAAATGCGTCATGAAGAGGAAAACAACATATACAAGTTACACTGGACTATACATCACATTTGCATATTGGTTTACAGTATTTCCAGGGTGAACTTTTTACATAAACCTCTGATAAATGTTTGTTTGTTAGGGGGTTTAAATATTGTAACTACAGCTCCTCATATCTGTGACCAGTTTCTCTTCTCTTCGTGCAACCCCCTGCTATAGGTGAGTGTTGACGGTGAGATGGTGCAGTGTGAGCTTAAATGAGCTCCATCCGATAAATGTCCTTACTTTTAAAAAGTCAAGGGAGTTTTGCCGCTAGATTGTGACTTAAATCTTGGGATCTGTTTACATTGGAAGGCCAAAAAGACTCCAGTGAAGTTGTAAACGACGTTATCAGGAGCTACAGTAGGAGCTGTCAGGTTATCCAAGTTGGGGGCTAAAGAGCGCCTGGCAGCCGTCATGTCAGCAAAAGACTTTGCAAATGGACCAATGAGCAAACACTGTGTGCAGGCAGTTCTCATGAGTGGTAGTGTCATAGTCTCATACTGCAATGGGTTTAGTATTTCAGATAGGGCTGCACGATTATCACAATCGCAATCGCAATGTCAGCACATGCAATTACGTAATTGCAAAAGAGGTTATCGCAATCGCAATCGCAATGTCAGCACATGCAATTCAGATTTTTCTCCATGATAACCAAGCAAGTCTGTGGACTCATCATGACACATCTTTTTTAATTAAATCGCAAGCACAATCGCAATCGCAATATTGTCCACCTAATCGCAAATCGCACCTTTTCCCCAAATCGTGCAGCACTAATTTCAGATGCCATTTCAGAAAGCTACAATAAAATAATTCAATACGCCAAAGTGGCTGGTAGGAGTGACGGTGTTACCCACCACAGCTGGAATTCACCCACATTTGGCGGGTTGGCGGGTGTTAATGTCAAGCCTTGGCCAGTGAACACAAGAAGCGGAGAGCTTGGGATGCCAATCAGAATCAGAATCAGAATCAGAATACCTCTTTTGATCCCCGAGGGAGAAATTTCATTTCAGTTACATCCCTTTCAAGACATATAAGAAAACAAACATGGGGAAAAAACAGAAATGAGATGAACCTAGAAGCTGCCAGATACCCAGCGCCCCTTTGCAATAGATAAGAAATTACAACATTGGGAGAGGAGAGGGGGGAAAAAAAGGTCAATTCCAGACTATGTCCCAGAGGAGGCGTTGTTTGAGATCAAAAAAAAAAAAACACCTCAGCATGAAGCACATGATGACAACAGACAAAAAAAACTCGAAGACTAGCACACGTGCCAAGAACCTCAAAGTGATCAGAACTTGAAGAGAACTGGGTACAGGCCTTCCTCTTTGAGACTTTGAAGAAAGTCTAGGCTCAAGCAAAGTGATTATCTCCATTATATCTTCTTTGTACATACGAAAGCGGTCTTGGAAAATCATTTCATCAAACTGATTCAATGGATTACTAAGATCTGATCTGCAGCAGATATTGGTCTTCATTTAAATATTCCAAATACTCCATGCTCCCAAACTATTTGTGTGCTCCCTTTCACAAACTAAGGGAACTAAGGGCACTAAGCTGAAGTTAAACCTGCCTCTTTGCAGTATTGACATAAACTTCAATTTAGTCCTGGAGTAGCTCTAATCCACCATCTTGCAATTGGCTTTGTTTAATCCAGAACAGAAAAAATCTATGACTATTTTAAAATTAATCTGTGCAATTGACTTAAAGTTAAATCAGCTCAAACTACATTTTAGTCTTGGACAAGGCTTAAGTCTTGTCTGTGAAACCGGGCCCTTAAGTCTTATCCTGTAAAAACCTAATTTCAATTTTTGTTAAGGCTTTGGACTGCTACACTTATAAAAAAACAAGCAAATTGGGACATGGGAGGGTATTTTAATCAAATTGACTGGTAACCAGGAGCAAACTGAAAACACCACAGTGTAAGAGATCCCTTTTGTCCCAGTTTGTCCTCCTTGTCCCCTGCCTGTCACATGTGTCCTCTCTCATCCTCTGCGCCCTTCACCTCCATGTCCCAGGGGTCGCCTTATAACGTGATCCATGCAGCCCCACACAACACCCTTCACGGGACACAAAGCCAATGATTCCGCACTACTCTGTTCCATTCTCTGCATTTGTCACTTTTATTTCAATGGTTTTTGTTCTTCTCAGCTCTGTATGCATGAGTTATCCCAAATTGAGACTGCCATTGAAATGGAAATCAGCCCTGGATCTCAGTGACTTAAGGCCAATAACTTCCACCTCTTTGAGGTCATACTGCTGTTTTTGTTGTTCCCTGGAGAATTGAATGGCTATGTTGCCCTTTCCCAAAGTTCTTAACATAGATGTTGGAGCTAGAGGTCGTTATCTGTGTGATTCAGCAGTGATGTCACAAACCTGAGAGGGAACACAACAATAAGAATAATGTAACAGGAACATTATCTAAAAGCTAAGAACATTACAGGATGAAAAAATCTTTTGTTTTCATCCTTTTGTTTTTAACGCAGATCTCTCTGTGTCCTCTTTGTTGGTTTGTTTTGTGTGCAGATTCTAAACAGATAACTCAAAATATAGCACTGAATCAAATATATGGCAGAATAAACAAAGTCATTTACCGCCCAGAGGTAAAGAAAAATATGACATAGCATATAACCAAATGTCCAGTAGAATTTTACAATACATCAGATGAAAGTGTCTCATCACTGGCATACAGGCTTTGTATGTCAGTAAGGTAATTTCATATAGACTTTCAGGGTTATGCAGATATCGCAAGCATAGACCCTTGTACAACACACATCATAAAGATTAAAATAGCCAGCTACTCAACTACAGTACAAACTGACAAAGTTTGCTTGTTGTCACGTTTCAAACAACAGCGCAGCTTAACTGTTATCTTACCTTGTTGTCTCGAAAAAAGAAAAGTAGAGTTAAAAAGAAGATCTGCTCTCCATTCATTTCCAAAACAAAAACACAACGGGCTCTAATTTCGTAGACCAGGCGCAGGCGCAGGCGCACCTGCCCTGCGCCGGCCTTCGCCGTGCGCACAGGGTGTGACCGGCGCACTTTGCAAGTTTCCTGCAGTGCCAAGAGAGGCGCAGTCCGGGCGCATTTGAACGCAGAGCTGCGCGTCCACGCCTCCCTCTGCGCAAATGGCAGAGAGGGAGGAGAAAAGCCGTGAGTGGGTTTAACCCAGCCTAGCGCTGTTTTCACCAATCAAATGAGCGCCTCTCCTCGCCTTTAAATGCCCTGCAGCCGAGGCGCAGTGTCTGACTGGTCTGAGTGATCTCCAGCACCACGGAGAGAGTGCTGGTAGCGGAGACGGTCAGAGCCGCTGTGCTTGCAGCAGGTCAATGGACAGCGGGGCGCATCGAAGGACACGACACGCGTCACCGTGTGGGCCAGCTCCCAGGACAGATTTAATCCGTTCCTTTGTCTTTATTCGGAGTAAAAAATTAAGAGGCAGTTACACAGCTGACTTATCCATTCAGAATACTTTTGATCCACCTGCACTCCTGGTTTTTCATCACCAAGCAGAGCCTTTGGTGATACACTGTATACTCTCCCAGTGTCTCCACCTCATCCTTCTAACAATAATGTACTCCATCTTTTTAGATCATGTTAAAAAAAAAGACTAAAACAGAGAAATATGGGAAATAACGGCGAAATCCTGAGTGACACACATTTATTTCGTCTCTTTTTTCTTCGTCTTTTCTCTCTCTCTTTTCTTTGAATTAAATGAAATGAGAGAACCAGATATACTCAGTATCAGATGTTAAGGCTGTTTATTGTTTAATTGTAAGATGTGCATCAAACTTCCAGCTGCCGTCAGGTTAACTTTCCATTATGACAAACGGCTTTAATCTGACATCAGATGTAACAGGACAGTTAATATAGATATAAATATATATGCTGGTTCAAACAGTTACATTAAATAGCGATTGCTGTGATTGTTTATTGCATTAAAATGTGCCTAACACTCTGGAAACCTGCCTCTGAGGCTTTGATGACATGTGTGCACAAGTGCGCCTGTCACCAAATTACAGCTGCGGAGGGTGCGCTCCGCCTTGCACCGAGGATAGACCAGCTTGGAGCTGACGAGCTTTCAGCGCACTTTTTTGGCACGAAATTGTCACTGCAACAACATGAATCTGCTGACACCTCCCCCTTGTGCGCTGTCAACTCCCCCTGGCGCGCAGTCACACCCATCTCTGCGCAGACGGTCTACCAAATTGTCAAATTGGCAGCGCACGGCGGTGCGCCACACGAAATTAACACTGTGCAGGCTGCGCCACGAAATTAGAGCCCAACATGTTAAGAGTCACGTCTTCATGACAGTATGAGTGAGACACCATGTCAAAAGGCATCACTGTAGTCCACTTCAAACTGTAGGTAGGACTGGACAATTAATCGGATTTTAATCGTGATTTCAATTTTGCCATCTGACAATCATAAAAACAATATAATCGAAGAAAAACAATTAATATGCCACACAGTGTAGATGTATGCAAGTTCCTGTGCTTCATAGCTCTTCTGTGTTCCATGTGCAGCCACAGCGAGTGTGTGTGACTTATGTGAATCAGTAATACTGTTTGTGCCACTTGCTGGCTTTTTAAAGTTGTGTTTAAATCAGTTTTAGTTCTGTTCAGTTTTTTAAAAAATGAATAATTGTGTATATTAATTGTGATTTCAATATCATTTAAAATAATTGGGATTCTTATTTTTACCATAATCGCCCAGCCCTACCTCACAACCTTTTAAATACAAAATGAAATCTTTAAGCAGTATTAACATGTCTAGTTGTTCTGTGAACACTTGTAAGAAATAAAACTATTTCGTTACAGAGGACCATGCTACCATGCCGACTGGCATCTTGAGCCAATTCCAAGTGATTGTTGGCTGACATCCACCAGTTAACAGGGTCACACTCTACATCAAAACACCGGCAACTTCTGTGTCTCCAAGCTATTAAATATGATTTCTATAACTATTAACTATGCTAATTAACAATTTTTAATTATGAAATCATCATTGTCCTGATATATCTGGAGCAGTTCTCTGTCAGGACAACATTTCCTACATCACGTTTCAGACTCAGCGATCTTGTGTGATCATTTGTGGCTTGGGATGGTTTTCATTAAATGACACAAGTTTATGTCTTGATATTTCGCAGTCTGAACATAACTACAGATAGTAGAGCATCGAAGACCTATGTGTTTAAACTCCTCTCTGATGTATAGGCTGGAATATAATCCACCACAACCTGTCACTGTTCACAACAGTAAAGGGGACTAGAGTGTAAACAGTTTTCCTCATATGTCCTCCTGCTGGCTTAACAAGCAGTGGATATATGAGACAACAGGGACATGACTGCTGTTTGTCCTCCTGTTCTCACTTTGCTGATTTATTGTCCATACAATACTAGAGGTCATTGATCATGTCCTATCAGTGGCCCAAATAATGCAGAAGCCTGTTAATCCTTGGTTCTGATGATGATGATGATGATGATGATGATGATCAGCAACACCTCTTATCTTTAAATTACCTCTCCTCTTCAATGCCCCATCAGACACTTCATGGTAAGAATCATTTCCTTCACTTCTCCATCTGCCACTGAACTGGTCACAGTTATAAAATATCTGGTGAATATATGCGCTGTCTGAGCAAGCAAGGAGATGAATAATTCATGTAACCAAACATATTCCCAGAAAGTACCAGCAGGAATGTGACATTCTATCTGTCATCTGTCTGAAAAATGGAAGAGGAGGGTTCAGGTCTGCAGCACTATCAACTCTGCCTCTGGCACAAGAAGCAAGAGTCGTCACTGTAATTCCTTGTAGTATTCTGGTGCCTGAGCTTAACCTCAATCAGGGCCTGGGTACTTACTAGGCTCCACACCTTTGCAACATATGCAAGTCTCTCTGAGAAACACAATAAAACACCTTAAAAAAACAACTACCATCATCTGAAAATTTCTGCAACATAACTGTAAGATCACTAAAGCCTATTAAATTTACATCACCAGCTTCACCAACAGCAAAAAAACTGAAGATGGGATGATAACTAAGAAAAAAAAGATGAAAGTTTATGCAGATAGAGCATTCCTCTCTCACTCATAGCTCATTTCCAACAGTAATCAGATAATCTATACTCTCTGACAGACAGAATAACATATGAGGGCTTCCTACACTGAGTCTACACATGATTCTCCAACACATGCAACAGAGGCACACTGGGTAAGATTGGTTGGTTGCCCTTCCTGGATTCCAATTAAGCTCCTGGATTGTGTAATTTAAAATGTCATGTAATGTGTAATTTTAAAAAAATGTTCTGAACCACACATACCTCGCCCCCCAAACCACATAGGCCAATGGGAAGTTGTATTTTGAAGCACGCTAAACCACAGTGTATCTTTCTTGCTATATCTTCTCTGCTCCTGGCGTGTGTCCCACTCAGCCCCAGCTGAGGTGAGATCAAAACAGAAATCTTACTTTGAAATAACATCTCACAGATGACCTATGCTTAACTACAATTTGTAAAATGCATGTCTCACCCTTAGCAGCACATATCAGTGTTGTTGAGGGTGAGACACCTTATTCAGTGTGATAAATAAATTGACAGCCCCCCTCTTTCATTTCTGTCTCTTTTGTGCTTTCTACTTTATACTAACAGTCAGAAATGTGAGTTGTGTGATAGGCTTTCAGTACCCCCTGATACAAACAGTATAACTCCTGTTATATATACTTTGGCCAAAACTATGAGCACAACAGAATCTAGATCTGATCAGATTTTCAGCCCAAAGCAGGGGGGAGGATGGGACAGATGACCGTAGTTTTAACCAAGCAAGCTAAAGCAGCAGGTTCGAAAAATGTGTTAACTAAGTGGGGCTGGGGTATATTTAGGATATACTCAATGTATCGCAGGTTTTTGCATGTGAGATATATATAATGACTCTATCGCAATCATCGAGTACAAACAGTGACCTAAATGTTGTCCTTGGTGATTCCCTCCTCTCACTCTGCTGCTCAGCCAGTGCTCTTCTCACAGTGAACACCATGCTCCCCTGCGCTCACCCAGAAAAATTCTCCTGCGCATGCATATTTTTTTATTAGGAGAGGAGAGAAGAAAGTCACTTACACGTCCTACCAGTTGCAGGTTGTGGGTTCCTGGGGCTTGTTTTCAAGAGTGTAGTAGTTGAATTGGGCTTGCTTTGCTTCCTGTATGACTGAGTGTATTATTATATTATATTATATTATATTATATTATATTATATTATATTATATTATATTATATTATAATTAAGGCTGTCATTTGAACGCATTAATTAGATTAATTAATTACACCACAAATTAAAGCGTTATATAAATTAATGCAGATTAAACTGGATCCCAAACCCGCGGGGCGTTCAAAGACACACTAATTTTCAAATGTCTGGCATTTACATTTACAAACCGTTTGACCTACTTGGGAAAAGTGGTGTTCTCGTCAAATTTTCAAATTTCCGACGGTCCCTGAATGTATCACACATGATAACATGCTTTAAACCAGGGGAAGCGAGAGAGAGTGATTTTGGGGGGACTGCCGTCCACATCTCGTTTGTTTACACGTCCTTTTTGAAAATCTTTAGAAAATCAACCGTTTGCTCTTGCTCAATTCTGTAAAAACATATAATTCTTCACTCTTTACTGAATTAAACAAGCCTTGAATGGTCTATATTTGCCCTGTATTTAATTAGGTGCAGGAACCAAAGCAGAAACCTGGTAATTGTGTTGAAATCTGTGTATCCATAATTTAGGGGCCCATAATATAGAGGGTGAGCTCAAGATTAAAGGCTGAGAGGAAATCTCTTGTTGGGGTACAAACTAATCCAGAAGAGTTCTTAACAAAAAAATAGTGTTAAGGAAATAAAGGCAGAGAGAGGGTCTGTGTGATCCAGATATGTCCAAACTTCTATGGTTCATTGGTGATGTTTGAGAGGGATGGAGAATGTATATTAAGATGATTTCCTTTTCACTTTTTCCTCTCAGCACTGTGTGAAGGCAGACAGTTAATCAAATAAAGACATCTTGCTTACACATAGGCCGCAGCCTCCCACAGGAAATTTGGAATCAGACCTTACACAGAGCAAGCGGGTTTTTTGAATGTAAGTGAAAGCCAGAGTACACAAAGAGAACCCACCCACGGGGAAAACATATGAACTCCAGAGCAAAGGAATACAATCGATACAGGAACCTTCTAAATGTCAGACAAAAGTACTAACCACTGCAGTACCAGCAAATCCATCCTCTGATTGTGACCCCTGACAATACACAAACAACTCAACCAGATGTGTTTTTCAACACAATTTACTTATCCGTGTGTCTGTCTGTCTGTCCTGGAAGACTGAATTTGTCCTGCTGAGATTTTTATGACTCTGAGTGGTAAGAAGTGTTTGCCCTTGTTTTAATTAGGAGTCTACGGAGAGGCAGTTTTTGTTTTTCAGACTTTAAAGCATTTCAAGAGATGCTTTTATTTGTTTTGACTGAAAAGTTACTGCTACAGAAACGTATGTCATAGATGAGAAGACATTTGTTTGTAGCTCAGTTTAACCACCCAACATATTATGAATGAGTGTGTCTGCAGCTACAAAAGATGTTCTGTTTCCTGCATTTCGTAAGCTTTAATGATAAAAAGGATGAGAACAGTCCATGAAATGCGTCAGGCCAGAGCTGCATATTAAGCAGAGAGAAGGCTAGCTGCAAACATGGACCAGCTGAGAGATGGTAGGCACCTTGCTTGTCCAATTACTGGCTCTCGCTCAAATTGTTCGGTGAGAAGCATTCGACCTACTTCTGGACACAAAGCACCACTGCCCTGAATACAGAATGGCAGGGGGCCAGGCGTGATAACAAGTGCCATTAAAGGCTCCTGTCTTAGGCCCAGAATTGAATCCAGGTGGCCTACCTGATACATAATAACTAAGAACACTGAAGAACATGTCTGACTTTGATGCATGAGCAAGACAACGTAATGAGGATGTATTTTTCTTGAAGAGTAGATTGAGTTGATTATAATCACTAATGGCTGTTTGGCCTAAAAAGGGTCTTTGCATCCAGTGTTTCAAACAGCAGAGGGATCATAACCAGTGGCAGCAGCACTGCCAGTCTTACATGCAGATCTATAGAAATTGGTGTACGAAGCTTTGTACAATTTTCATTTTTGGGAAATGTACTTAAGCTGAGCTGTTTATGTTGAGGACAACAAAAGACAGCATAAAAAAGAATAGCAATATTAGGTTATAAGTACACTATGAACCACTTCTGTTCGCTGGGGTTTCCCCGAGGGCATAATCTGCAAAAACACCACAATAGAAATCAGCATTGTAATTTGTAGCAAACAATGTGTGCTGGATTTGCATACCTTTCAAATATTCATACCAGGGGAATCACAATGTTAACATGATAAATATCTCATCCGTTAACTCACAACAGTAATCTATAACCATTATGTCCACACACCCACTAAGTACCAGAGCTTTAGGTAGCAATGCCAACATCATATTCTGTTTTTACAATCCTCATAACATGATTTCCATGTAACTGATACTGACTAAGCTGATCAAGGGGAGACCAGGTATGGCTGGAACACTTTTTTGCTTTAGCACCTCCAACTCACTAAATTTTTAAGTCAGAGTTGTCAAACTTTAATGCAAAGTACACACATTTGTTTACTACAAATGGCACCCATTCAAACCTCTGCAAGAATACCACAGACCTCATAAAGTGATGTCGATTACATGGTGTCCTTTGTTACAACCTACCCCCACTACCAGGGTAGGTTGTAACTCATGCTGGGGTAAGTTGTAACAGTTAGACAAAATAAGCAAAAACAGAGGTCAGCCCCTCAAAAATAGGTTTATTGAAATAGAACAATCCAGAACAACGTCTCTCTCCGTGACTGACCATAACCCACTTTCTGTTTGACTTTAAGTCCTTAACAGCTCAAGCACTACAATGTAGTTGTGTAAAGAACATGTGTAGGCCTAACAAATACAATGTGTGTGTGTGTGTGTGTGTGTGTGTGTGTGTGTGTGTGTGTGTGTGTGTGTGTGTGTGTGTGTGTGTGTGTGTGTGTGTGTGTGTGCTTGTGTGTGTGTGTGTGTGTGTGTGTGTGTGTGTGTGTGTGTGTGTGTTTGTGTGTGTGTGTGTGTGTGTGTGTGTGTGTGTGTGTGTTTTTCTGTGTGTGTGCGTTTGTGCATGTATGGGCGCATGCATGCGTGTGTGTTTGTGTGTGTGTATTAAATTAAAGTCACAATTGGTTGTTTGTAATTCTGTAGTGGTGGATTTCTTTTTTTTTTTTTTTCTTTTTGAGGTGCGACATTTCCTCCTGCCCCTCAGAGAAAACCTAGCAGCAGCTCCAGTAACCTACACTGGGATATCACTGGGTCCAGTAACCTACACTGGGACATCACTGGACCCTCAGCTTCTGCAGTAGTTTGTAGTAACATGGCAGATCCCTTGCCTTCATGACTGATCCAACTGAATTGCTGTTCTTTGTGACTTCATCAGATGCTTTTTTTAAAAAAAAAAAAAACATGTGCAGGCACACCTCTGTCGGTCTTTCTTATCCACTGCCTATGCATTACCTAACATTACTAAAATCAAGAAAATGTTCTTAGTTGTACATAAGGGGATGGTTGTGACACTTTTTAAGGTGTGTTACAACCCATCCCAACCCTGTCAGCCAGTGTTTACCTAGCTGTATTAGCATAGTGGATTGACATTAGTATGGGAAAAAAGCATCAGATTTTGCCTAAGAAACTACAGTTTATCCTGATATCCCTCAAATGGTTATCTGGAATAGCACAAGTACTAAAAAAAAAAAAAAAAAAGGTCAAAAATTGTACTTGCTCACCTCAAAATCCTTTTTTTCTCAATAGAATCTGCATGCATCTTTTTCTGGCCCTGACAATCAAAAGGTGCCCCTCGTTATAACTGTTCTAATATTTTTTTAAAATATTTCAGGTTGTAGCGTGATAATTTTGTATGTCGGAACAACAAGAACATATTGTTATAGGCTGTAGAAAAACATCTGATCCATAACAAAAAACTTTCAACTTTAAAACTTGATACTGATATTTAAGAGTGTGTGGTTGTGGCACCAATGCTTCCTGAGGACTGGATTAGAAAACCTCTATCAAATTACACAATCACCTGTTGACAACATATTGCTTTGTTTAAACAACAGCAGCTAATTTTCTAGTTAAAGGCAAATCTACCGTGCCTGTCACATCACAGTGCAGATTAAAATGGTATTGTTCTTTTAGAATCTGATGATGCTGATGACCCTTTTGGATGAGAGGGATTCACATCTGTGGTTCAGTATCAGTGATAAACAGACCGATAGGCAGTGAGAGTAGTGGCAGATGGAAAAGACTGATCTCAACATTATGACCAGTGTCACTCACAGCAGTAAGGAGAAATAAATCAGATGTGCTGAAAAAAAATCGTAATTCCCATGAGTACAACTTGTATATTTGTACAAAAAAAGAAATGAATAAAGGTTTAAGTTACATCACTAAAAGTCGTCTTGTTATCCCACTTCATACAGAAAAGACAAATAACAGAAGCCGTAGTGGCTAATGCCGAGCCACCTGCCTTACAAAACAGCAAAGGCTCAGTCTATGCAGGTGCCAGCACAAATATCCACCGTGTTCAAAGCTCGCAAATATAAGAAACAAGTGCAACAACTACCAACATTCCACCGTGAGAAGACGTGAATTTAAACCTTTCTAAAGTCAAAGCGCCATTAGAAAAGCATATAAATTAAAAACTCACCTCTAGGTGTAACTTATATCGTGGCAGCGGTTCAGAAAGTTGAAGTCCGTCCAGCGATGGATGAAAGCAGAGGGAGGTTAGACTATTCGCGCAGCACCGCTTTGCCTTCCAGTTGGTCTGAACCGGAGTACCGCCCTCCTTCCCGGCTTGGTACTACTGCTCCTACCGCCTTGTGAGGAAAGTACTGCGGGTTGTGCCTCCTCCACAAAGAAAGACTCAAAGAAAAAAAAAGAAGGGACCCTATCGCAGTCAATAGGCTTTAGAGAAACCCCATGGCAACGTTGAAAACCCGTGAGCAACTTCCTTACGTTATGACCGGGTTAAAGCGCTCCCCAGCCCCCAAAACAGTGACAGCGACATTATTCCCAAGCTTCAAAATGAGCAGGTCTGAATCGGGGGCGGAGGACCAGGGGGAACTAAACCATTCTGCCTGATGCTGGTGAATCAAGGGAAGCAACCAAATACTAATCTTTATGCGGGCCCACTGGGTTGGCTTGATGATTTTTTTCTTGCCAGTAATCATTTTCAGATGCACCTGATGTTATTTTTTTTAAACACATTCAAATTGTTTTACTTTTTCTTTTTAATCCTTGTTAAAATGTGTAAATTATTCAATTGTTTTATTTTTTCTAGTTTCCAAAATGTATGTATGTAATATTGATTAGCTCTTTAAACATTGAGGTTTGAAAGTAAATTATTTATGAGTGATTTTATCACTTTTATTGAAATATTAATATGTGATTTGAAATCAGATCATCAGATTATCAGCACCAAAATAGATGTTTCAAAATGCTATTTCTCAACAGACCCCATCACAACACGGTGCCCCTAAGAAGCAAGATCTCTTCTTCTCTCTGCTTAAAATTATTTTTCGGGGGGGTGTTTTTTTTTTTTTTATTTAATAATTTTTTCTTTTTTGTGAGTTTGTTTTGTAAAAGTGACAGATACTGGAGCTGGAATGGCAAAAAGAAAAAAAAGAACAAAAGAGCAGACGGAAAGCTCGTTGGTAGATGAGCACAGGTTAGACATAACAAGGATTTCTCAACATTATGGACACTTCTACAAGCATCAGACTGTCCTTCAGTGTCAAGCTGAAGATTCATGTGTGTTGGATCTTCATGTCTGGTTCTTTGCTGTCTTTGTCTGTTTGCTCCTTGTGTGTGCTGATAAACTAGTCACAGCAACACCACATGACTCTCCGAGGAAGAGGGCAGGAAGTGTGCTGTCAAAATCTGTCACAGTAAAAAGAAAAATCACCTGGGTGTTCTAATAAGTTTTTACTATTTTATATGATCCATCTACCCATCCTAGATTTACAAAAGGTTTACAATTTGAGTTCAAAAGCCGGCAGGACCCACATGGACTGATGTGGAATAAAGGAAACTCCCAGCCATCCCTCAATTATCACAAAATGAAAAAATAAATAAAAAACAAATAAACAAAAGCAAAACAAACAAACAAAACACCCCCTCGTGGTTTGTCACCAAAACATCTGATCAAGATTAAGAACATTACAAAAGTAATAAACATATCTTTGGCAACAAAAATCATCTCTTGTCTAATAACCATTATGACAACATGCATATGGAGGACTAATAGTGCCAAAATGAAATATATTATTTGAACAAATACTTGATGAAATAATTAATTAATGGCTGCCCTGTGGCGCAACGGTTAGTGCTGCAGCCTCACCGGTTTGATTCCCAGCCTGTCTGGTGGGCCTTTCTGTGTGGAGTTTGCATATCCTTCCCTTGCATGCATAGGTTTTCTCCTGGTCCTCCGGCTTCCTCACACAGTCCAAAAACATGCTCACCAGGTTAACTGGTCCTTCAAAATTGTCTGTCTCTGTCTCTGTGTCAGCCCTGTGAGTGACTGCCAACCAGTTGAGGGTGAACCCTGCCTCTCGCCTAATGAGAGCTGGGATAGGCTCCAGCCACCCACAAACCTGAACAGGATATGCGGTTCAGAAAATAAATGAATGAATAAATAATTAAATAAATAATTGTGTCAATAATAATTTCATATTGGAAAAAAATCGATAAATAATTAAATAAACATATAGTTTTGTCAAGAAATTAGATAAAAGTTTTATAAAATACTTAAATAATTAATGTGTCATTAATTTTTAAATGTTTATTTGTTTAATGCAAGCTATCCCTTCAGCACAAGAAGTATAAAACAGAGAATAGAACTCGACAGCAACACTCCTGTAGTATTCACTGCAATGCTGCAGTGTTGGATTTCTTTCATTTTGATATGTCAACCTGCACTTTATCAACACTGTTCATTCTTTTGGGATCACCATGTCAGCCTGTGTATTGTACACTAATTTTCTCTGTAGGAATCTTTTTTAGCATCTCTGACAGCACAAGACCATTAAGAACTCCGTACGCCATAGGAGTGGGCAGTAAAGGTCAGCATGAAATCATTTTACACACACACTCGCTCACACACTCACTCACACACTCACACACTCACTCACACACACACACACACACACACACACACACACACACACACACACACACACACACACACACACACACACACACTCAAACACACACACACACACACACATATTTGTGTGTGTACATGTGTGTGTGACAACCTTCTTTTTAGTGCTGTTCCTTTCTGACTAAGAGATGACATCTGTGGCCTCTGTGTATTGATGTGTGTTTAAATATATTAATTTGGTGTAAAGGTTACTTGGGAATAACTATTTGAAATATGGAAAATTGTCTAATCAACCTAAAATGACACAGACCCCTTGCAGTACCTCCAAGGACCCATGTTGACCCCCTTTTGAAGACTTTTGCTTTAAAGAATCAATTTTTATGGCTTTCATTGTGAGAATTTCGCAAAAACATTTGCATATGAGAGAAGTACCAACATTTTTATTTAATCAAACTTTTTAAATGCCATGGACATGATCTCTCTTCCCCCACAGAGATGCAGCCTGTGTAAACTAGGTTTGCGTTTTCTGCAGGGGAAAGAGTCAAATGAAAAAAGACAAAAAAAAAAAAAAAAAAAAGCAAAACAGAAAATCTCCTAAAAAGCGATACAAACAGAGACTCTGAAGCTACCTGCTTCGCCTGGGCACAGTGTTTGGATTTTAGGGGTCATTACAGGACTAAAAATAACAGCATGTAGAAGTCTGGGCCGGGTCACCCTCCTGTTATATACACTGAGCATTCATCTTCATCCAACTGGTGCCAAAGAGGGTCGACTTCGCCATCTCTGTCTATCTGTTACACAGGGAATGGAAATGAACAGGTTGACTTGAATTGAAATAACCTGATTTAGGCTATAATAATTCCACTGAATGGATTACACAATGGCTTGACTGAGCGAAAGTGTAAAACAATATCTCTGTGGTGTTTGGTGTTACAGTGAGTGCTCTTTTCAAATCCAATTTGATTGAAGGAACATCTGCTTCCCCCTCACCCAGAAGTGGTTGCCTTATCTCTCAGAGGGAATTATGAGACAGTAGCTTGAGGCCCTGTTCTTAGCTGACCCTGCAGACCTGGGTTGAAATTAAATTATTAGTAAGTTTATTTGCTGTGAGGCAGAGTCTTCTCTGTTCGTGGTTGAAGTATGAGCATACACTTCCCTGCAAAAGAAGGTATTTCACAGAAAAGACTGAGTGTGTCCAGGAAAAGATATAAAACAATGATACATCTTAGCCCCTGATGTCTTATAGTCATGTCTTGAGTTCACCAAGATGTCTGAAGTTATCTCAACAAATGTGTCTCAAGACACATTCTCTCAAGACGTCTTGAGACACTTTGATGAAGTCAAGTTCAGACTGAGTGCATAGACTTAATACTATGTGGGTTGTCACATGAGTTAACGAGAGCAGGTGGTCAAAAGGATCTCTGCAGGGCAGCAAGCCACTGAAATGTAAAAAATATGAACTATCACAGGTCATGTATATTTTTACAGCAGCTAACAATATTAGCCTTTCCTCATTCAGGTGGTTCAGTCCTTTGGCTCGATATGTATGCTGGAAAAAATGTGTTACTAGCATCTTGTTCATTGACAGGAGCTCAGACCTGTGTGAGTGGGCTGAAATTTTTCAGATCAGATTTCTATTTATTGGTTCCGTAGGGATATTCGTTTTCACTGACTGTACATTACAGAAAGAGACATTACACATCACAGACATCATACAATGACAACAAACATTACACATTATGGACATCAAAAACACAACAGTGGGACATATACAGAAAAACAACAGTGACAGGCTGGTCAGACAGATCAGCGGGGCCTGCTGTTTAGGGCGGCTATGGCTTTGGGGATCAGGCTTTTACCGAAGCGGGCTGTCCTTGGTTTTTCCGACCTGTACCTGCGCCCTGAGGGCAGTGGAGTGATGTCTTGGTGTAATGGGTGAGTGGTATTCTGGACTGTTAAATTTGCTATTCGAATGATGGACCTGTCATTCAATTCTGTGAGGTTTGGTGTGGGGAAGCGGATGATTTTGGCAGCTATGTTTGTGATGCATGTGAGTTTGGTCCGGTTAGATACAGATAGCATGGTGTAGAAGCATGAGGAGCAGTAGAGAAGGATGGGTTGTATAATGTTTTTGTAAAGTAACAACAGGAGGTGGGGTGCAACATTTAGTCCTTTGAGTTTGCAAATGGCTGACAGTCTTTGTTGGCTTCTTTTTTGGATGTCTGTGGTGTGCTGATTAAAGGTGAGTTTATTGTCAAAGTGTCAACTGTCTGTGTGTTTGATGATGGGATCCTGGGGTGAGGGTGGGCTGAACCATATTTCTTTATTTTTGTTAACATTAATCTCCGGGTAACTGTCTGTGCATTGCTTGGTGAAGTGGGTGACTGTGATGTGGTGTGTTTAAGACCAAAATATCAAAATTAATAACATAACCAAGTAGCAAAACACTCAATTTTTAGTTACTTGCCATGATGAAGAGGAAAATCTCTCCTTTCAGTAAAACCCAAAGGTTTAGAATTTCCAAAGGTTAGTTATCTCAGGTTAGAAAACAGATACACAATACAGGCCAAGACCACATTTGTACAATAAAGATCAAAGTTTCATGCATTTACTCTGCAACAAAATACACACGATTATATAAAGTGTAACTCAATAGATGACAGCTTTACTAAAGGGAGGATAAAAAGTATGTGCGAGGGGTTATCACAGGATCCCGACAAATGTGACTGGACAGCAAGTAATTGATAATGTGACAGGAGCCAAAGTTATTGAGGCAAAACGTTTGCAAACAACAAGGTTTGGAGAAAAATGTAACAGTCTGTCTGTCCTGATTAAATGAGACAAAGCAGTGCTGCCAGAGAGAGTAATCATATACATCAGCTATGTTCCTCCACCATTGAGATGTTTCAAATGGCAGAAATATGGCCACGTAGCAGCTATCTGTAAAGGCAAGCAGAGATGTGTAAGATGAGCAGGAGAACATGAATATGACAAATGTGAAGCAGGAGCAAGACTTCAGTGCTGTAACTGGGGGTGAACATAGCTCTGCTTACGGGGGGGTGTGAAGCCAGCAAAAGCGCAACAGAGGTACAGCGGGTCAAAATTTCTCATGGGGTGACGTATGCTGAAGCAGCAAAAGAAACCAAAGTAAGTACAAAAAACAAACAAGTGGAGTCATGCAAAGGTTGTCAGAAAATCAAAGAAGACACATTGATCATGAGGAAAAAGGAGTTTATTCTTTTGATGTGCCCCACTTTTGATGTGTGTTGATGTCATAAATTGCTCAGCACAAACTGAAAGAAAAACAGAAAAGATAAAAATCATTGTAAAATCAGCAGAGAAATATCTTAGTGTGAAAGGGTTGCAGGGTTGGAGGGTGTGGAAGAAATGCTTAATGGAAGTCCTCCTAACTCACAGACATGGGTTGGTGGTTCTTCATGGTCATAATAATTCTACAGTGGAATGCCAGAAGCCTTATAGCTAATGGACAAGAATTCAAGAAATATTAACCAGTTACATAATAAACCTCATGTAATATGTTTACAGGAAACATGATTAAAACTTCAACTGGACTTTATCATACCTCATTCCATATGTTTCCTCAGTAATAATGAATGATCAGACTATAATTTCTCAGATGTCATACTGCTTGCCATGTAAACAATAACCACTGCAGGGATCAAAACTTAAGAGATGAAATCATGGCATGGACCCAGCTAGACGAGGCAGGGCCTCATTAGTGGTCAGTGAATGTGAAGATTGCAATGGAGACTGAGCAGGGGAAGAAGAATGAACTGGTGTCTACTACGTAGGCTCTGGAAACAAACCCTGCCGTTGTCAAAGGTGTCAAAGTTCATGGGCAAAGCATGAATGAATCCACCCCCCACAGCCCTGCTTCCGTCTTGTTTTACTCATGTGACCCTCCATCTTCTTTTTTTTCTCTCTTTCTCCACTCTCCTTCAGTATCTGTGGGGCAGAAATCCCCTCATTGATGTCTGCAGAGCTGCATAATGAGAATAAATGAGCTGGAAGTAAATATGCAGGCTGCGTGCTGTTTGCCGCTCTATACCAGTCAGCCCAATGGCTTTCATCAAAAATTAAGATGGATTGCGTTGCCAAAAGCCCCTGCCTTTAGTAACGCAGCGTTTTATTTACTTTAAACAGAGACCTGTTACATTATTTTTTAATTTCACTTGGGCTTTTTTGTTCTATAAACCTCTGCCTTTTTGTTTGAGTGAAAGAGACTGTTATTGATTCATATGAGAACTGTCTTTGCTGTGTCATTCCACTCTGACAGAAACTAGCAGTTAACATGGACTGTTATTCATGAAGGAGGAGGCACTATTAAACCTTGAATTGCTGTTGTAGCCTGTTGGTGTAAATCACATTTTTTAAGCTCTTTCATCAAAAAGACAGAAAGAATAATGAACTTCTTGTTATCGTTTTGTTGTTGTTATTATTATTGAACACAATCTGAAACTACTACAATCCTGAATTTCCCTTTGGGATAGATAAAGTATTTTTTATTTCATTTCATTTCATTTTATTTCATTTCATTTCATATGGGTAAAATTTGAAAAATAAATAACTCACAGAATAACCAATAATAAAAAATACCCCCCAGCACCCCTGTGGAAAAACTGTTGTTTTGACTAGCTGTGTACCACCAGAGGACTCTTAAACTGCAAATATGTATCATCATCATAGAGCAGCTGTGGTTCACTGCATGAATGCTTCCTGTTTGGTCTTCCAAGGGCTCTGCCCTCACCAATCCACCTGATGCAATCATCTGAACAAAGCAAAAACCTCTTCCCCTCACTACTGTAAGAATGTGTGAACAACATGTAGGTTCCTGTCTATGTGTATATCCTCACAGCCCCAGCTTTCGACTCGTAATTAATATCAGCAGCAGGTTGGGAGAGGATGTTTTTCTGAGGCAGACTGCTCTGTATCGAGGTGCTCTCCCCAGAGACACTGCATTACTCTGCATGTTATGCGTTTTTCATGTGCCTTTGTGGAATCATTTACATGTCAAGAGAATGACAGGGAACATGTTCTAACCTAATAAAGGATGGGTGAGACAATGGTGTCTAGATGAAGGCAGGAGAGAATGGGGTCTCACAGTATGAGAGCTATTTCCATGGCAATCCAAATATTGCAGCTGTAATAATTGAGCTGGGATGTAAGACTGCTGCCAAACAGCAGTCAATCATCTGACAAAAAAGGATACAGAGAATAAGTTCCCCTTCTCTTCCAACAGAACTATAACTGCTAAAGCACCACATAAAGGTGGAGCATTATCCTCTGATCAAAGCATGGCTGCTTTTTGTCATTGTTCGTCAGAGAAGCTGTGCAGTGCAGACTGTGACCACTGAGAAAGCCAGAAACACCATCCAAACGTATAATCACATTTATTATGCTAATTAATAATATATAATACCAATCAGGGAGAGTACACGGTGCCCTTTCAGCTGTGAATTCAATGCAAACACAATATGATTGACAACATGAGAGCTCAATGATTCAAGCAAATCAGGAGCATGATATTTTAGAAAAGGATACTTAAAAAAGCTACTGACCACACTGAGCTGTGACAAAATAAGAATCTTGTGAAAACAAGAAAAAAAAAAAAAGGATTTACAATTAGATAATGAAATCCTGTTTAGTTGAATGAGACACAGTAATTGTGTGATCCTGCACATAATTACCCTTTTTCTTGTTTTTTGGCAGATAGCTTGACAGGCTTGTCCATAACCGATTCTTTCAGAACACAAGCTGGAGGAGGAGCAGGGTGTTATAATAACCTACAGGGTGATTTTAAAGGTGTCTACCAACAATCAATAAGGTTAGCTCTATCTAATCAGGTCACAGACCCTTGGGCTAATTATAAAGAAACAATGAAAATCAATGGAATCCCACACATTTAGTGTTTGTGGCTTGACCCTTTTTCTCTAATATCCACTTTAATAGTCAGAAGGAAAACTGGCATTGTCTCTTGTCTTCTAATTACGAAACAACTGATACCCCAACCATCTTTATCATCTTTATCCAACTTTCCATAATGAGTCCTCAGTCATATTTGTTTAGAACCTTGCCCCCAAACCAGCTTTTTATAAACTATACAAAGTAAATATGTAATTTAAAACTTAATCAGTTAAAGAATACTTATTTACAGTCAAACTAAATTACCAGAGGTAGAACAGAGTAATCACATTTAACAGCTCACCGCAACAGACGTTACAGAGGTTTCACTGTGTAAAGTGTAACCCTGTTACTGTCAGCATGCAAGTCTCGAAGAGCGACTGTTAATATTTTTTTTTTTTTTTTTTTTTTTTTTTTTTTTTTTTATTAACAAGTGTCTACATCACACTTTTCCTTAACAGACATCTCTTAAAACAAAGCCTGTTTGTAATGAAAGCTACAGCACTAACTGAGGTTAAGGTCTTACATCAACTTGTACTTGAGACTAAAGGACATATAGGGCTCTAATTTCGTAGACCAGGCGCAAGACCAGGCGCAAGCACAGGCGCACCTTGCAAGTTTCCTGCAGTGCCAAGAGAGGCGCAGAAAAGGCGCAAAGGAGCGCAGAGAAGAGCGGAGGAGCACGCTGCGCATCCATGTCTCGCACAAATGGCAGAGAGGGAGGAGAAAAGCCATTAGTGGGTTTAACACAGCCGAGCGCTGTCTTCACCAATCAAATGAGCGCCTCTCCTCGCCTTTAAATGCCCTGCGGCCGAGGCGCAGCGTCTGATTGGATAGAGTGCTGGAAAGACTCGGTAGCGGAGACGGTCAGAGCCGCTGTCCCTGCAGCAGGAGAATGGACAGCGGGGCGCATCTGAGGACACGAAGCACGTCACCGCGTGGGCCAGCTCCCAGGACAGATGTAATGTGTTCCTTTGTTATTAATAGGAGTACAAAATTAAGAGACAGTTACACAGCTAGCTTATCCATTCAGAATACTTTTGATCCACCTGCACTCCTGGTTTGTCATTGCCAAATAGCAGAACCTTTGGTGATATACTGTATACTCTCCCTGTGTCTCCACCTCATCCTCCTTACAATAATGTACTCCATCTTTTTAGATCACGTTAAAAATAAAGTCTAAAACAGAGAAATATGGGAAATCACAGGTAAATACATTCATTTTGTCTCTTTTTTCGTCATCTTTTCACTCCCTCTTTTCTTTGAATTAAATGAAATGAGAGAAGCCAGATATACAATCAGTATCAGATGTAAAGGCTGTTTATATTTTAATTGTAAGATGTGCATCAAACTGTCAGGTTAACTTTCCATTATGACAAACGACTTTAATCTGACATCAGATGTGACGGTAATATAGATACAAATGTATATGCTGGTTCAGACGGTTACATAAAATAGTGATTGCTGTGATGTTTATTGCATTAAACTGTGCCTGACACTCTGGAAACCTGCCTCTGAGGTTTTGTTGACATATGCGCACATGTGCGCCTGTCACCAAATTACAGCTGCGAATTAAAGCTCCGCTTTGCGCCTAGAATAGACCAGGTTGGACCTGGCGAGCTTTCAGCGCACTTTCTGCACTGTTTTTGGCACGAAATTGTCACTGCGTCAACATGATTGAGTCGACACCTCCCCCTGCTGCGCTGTCAACTCCCCCTGACGTGCAGTCACACCCATCTCTGCGCAGACGGTCTACCAAATTGTCAAAGTGGCAGTGCACCGTGGTGCGCTGCACGAAATTAGCACTGCGCAGGGTGCACCAGGCTTGCACCCCCTGCGCTGCCCCACGAAATTAGAGCCCAAAGATATTATCAAATTACACTATTAATTAAAGCTATTAAAATGATAGCTAGTACTCACCTTCCCTTATTTCTCTATTATTACATCCACACATTATTGAATGGAGTATTTGTTTGGCCTAGTTTTATAGCCTTCGTTATGAAAATGCACACTTGATCATTTAAACCAGGAGTCTCCAAACCGTTTTCAGGATAAGAGCTACTTTCATACAAAAAATCGCCAGCTTCTCCTAATCCCCTTAACTTTTCTTTTTTTCAGCTGGGTACATATTTAGCACCTTAATATAGGCTCTGGTGACCTATGTTATAGTAGACAGTCGTCAGTGAAAAATTCTCTGGAGCCACTCATGTGGGTTGTAATGGCCATTTATTATGTTTGCAATGTAATTAAAAAAGAATAGAAAAGAAACCAAGTGGAAAGGTGGTCTTTCAGCACATACACCTGCTTTCAGTAATTCCCCTGTTGCTTTTCAGCAATTACTGTGATCGTATAGTGGATCATTAAACTTAAAGGTCCCATATTGTGCAAAAATCACTTTATTAAGTGTTTTAGTGAAATTTGTGGGTCTTTGACTTTCCTCACAGCCCACAAAATGTGATATTTAGTGACAAAACCTGTACTTAGTAGTGCTTGTGAATGTAATATCCTGACCTAAAATGAGCTGTTTGGAATTTGGGGATTTGCCAGCAATTCCCTTTTTTGACCAATCAGGAGCAAGTCTGACCTGATTGGTCCACCAGAGCAGATACCCCCGAACCCCCTCCCCACCCAATCCTCTCTTCACTGCAGCTGTAAACAGTGACATAGTTCCATGCACAAAGCTTCCCATCTCAGAAAAATATAAGATTAAGGGCTCTAATTTCGTGGCGCAGCAAGCCTGGCGCAACCCGCGCAGTGCTAATTTGCATTTGCGCTGCCAATTTGACAATTGGTAGACCATCTGCGCAGAGATGGGTGTGACTGCAGGCCAGAGGGAGTTGACGGCGCACCAGGGGGAGGTGTCAGCAGATTCATGTTGGGACAGTGACAATTTCGTGCCAAAAAAGTGCGCTGAAAGCTCGCCAGCTCCAACCTGGTCTATCCTCAGCGCAAAGCAGAGCGCACCCTGCGCAGCTGTAATTTGGTGACAAGCACACATGTGCACACATGTCAACAAAGCCTCAGAGGCAGGTTTCCAGAGTGTCAGGCACATTTTAATACAATAAACAATCACAGCAATCACTATTTAATGTAACCATCTGGACCAGCATATACATTTATATCTATATTAACTGTCCCGTCACATCTGATGTCAGATTAAAGCCGTTTGTCATAATGGAAAGTGAACCTGGCGGCAGCTGGAAGTTTGATGCACATCTTACGATTAAACAATAAACAGCCTTAACATCTGATACTGAGTATATATCTGGTTCTCTCATTTCATTTAATTCAAAGAAAAGAGGGAGAGAAAAGACTAAGAAAAGAGACAAAATAAATGTGTTTCACTCAGAAATCCTGAGTGACACACATTTATTTTGTCTCCCCATGATTTCCCATATTTCTCTGTTTTAGTCTTTATTTTTAACGTGACCTAAAAAGATGGAGAACATTATTGTACGGAGGATGAGGCGGAGACACCGCAAGAGTATACAGTATATCGACAAAGGTTCTGCTATTTGGTGATGACAAACCAGGAGTGCAGGTGGATCAAAAGTATTCTGAATGGATAAGCCAGCTGTTGTAACTGTCTCTTCATTTTGTATTCCTATTAATGACAAAGGAACAAATTACATCTGTCCTGGGAGCTGGCCCACACGGTGACGCGCGTGTCCTCCGATGTGCCCCGCTGTCCATTCCCCTGCTGCAGGGACAGCATCACTGACCGTCTCCGCTGCCGGCTCTTTCCAGCATACCTTCCGCGGTGCTGGGGATCACTCAGACCAACAAGACGCTGCACCTCAGCCACAGGGCATTTAAAGGCGAGGCGAACATACTTGCACAATGTTAGAAAAGAAAACCAACAAAAAGTATTTCTGTTATTCTTGGTTTGGACAGCATAGAACACAGACATATATAAAACAAATGATCTGGCCTATTACTTAGGCTCTTTTGAACAACAGTATGACAACAATATACATTGATTTTAGCTTGCATCACATCACAAAACATTCAGGTTAGCAAAGGCTAATTCCATGAAATAGTAAACCTTTGTGTTTTTGAACATTTCTCAACTAAGCACAACAATACTTCATCATA